>NW_024367149.1:955933-1123494 GCF_014805655.1 Passer montanus
CGCCGCCCGCGCCCGCCCTCCCTCCGCCTTCCCAGCCGGCCTCCCGCCCGCCCTCCCCGGGACGCGCTCCTGGCTCCGGCTCCAGCTCCGTCCCGGGCCGCGGCTCCGGTGCCCCGGGGCGCGGCACACGCACCTCGCCCCGCTGTCCCGGGAGGCGCAGCCCTCGGTGTCTCCGGCTGGGAGAGCCAGGCTGCCGTGTCACATCACAGCCACGGGCGACAGGGCCACCCCAGCCGGGCAGCGCGAGTTGCTGCCCACCGGGCTGCAGCCGCAGCAGCAGCAACTCATGGGGCAGCCGAGAGGCCACATCTGCCCTCAGGCACCGCTTCTCCTCTTCTTCACCTTCCACATGCTGCTTCCCAGCTTCAGCAGCACGCAGGGAGCTCGGGAGGGGGAAGCCCCAGCGATACTGTCAGGGATGTGGCTGGGCACATCCCTGGACACACGGCCCCTCCATCTCCCGGGTCAAGTGGAGCTAACAGTGCTCCTTGGACCATGTCTCTACTGGAGAAATACAACCAGAGAATATATCCAGATGAGGCATTAATGATATGACCCACAGGCTGGAAATTCAAAGGTTGTTTCCCATCATGCACTCAAGTTGTTACAAGTTGAAGTTATAGATGACGTTCATGTTCTTTTGTCCATCAATGTCCAGTACCACCAAACAGGACTGAATGGGAACTTCTATTAAGAACTCTTACTGTAGAAAGAAACCAAAATATAAAATCAATGTCAAATTATGAAACAAAACTGTAAAATACTACAGAATTTATCACAGGCTACAATGATGAAGAACTTAAATTTGTTTTCACTGACACACAGTCTTAAGTGGTACTATTCCTGACACCACAAGACAATTACTTTAAAATTTTCAAATGTACTAGTTTTTCCTTACATTCATATCTTGAATAGTACAAGTACAGGTTGCCTTTCTGTAATCCACCAGTGAGGAAATACAGGCTAGCTAAATCTATTTCTTCAAACAGTATTTAAAGTCACTTGCATAAACAGTTAAGAGTAGCACATAATGATTTTCTTCAAAATGTTTGTCAGATTTTGGCATTTTGTCATACAATGAACAAAAATGCTCAGTTTGGTCTGATTGGGACCTATAAATTCCCATAAGTTCTATTTTAAGACAACAGTAAAACATAAAAATATTTCAAAATACATTATTACCTAGTGAAGTTCAGAGAAGAAGAGATTATTTTATGTTCCCCTGCCCAGGAATAAATAGAGATGGAGATCTCAAACTACAAACAGCTTGCTCCCTAGCCAGATTTCTTCACCCAAAAAAACAGAAATGAGGGGCACTTTTACTTGAAAAGAAGCAATGAAGTTGATATTTCAAGATGCAGCCTGGGTGGTAGAAGCTGAAACAGCATTATCAGGTAGATCAAGACAAAGGGAAGAACAGAAAAACCTCAAGACAGCTGTTTCAATGTGCTTGTAAAAATGTAGTAAGGGAAAGACAAACTTGTGGAGTGCACCCTCAGTAAAGCAGTCGCCTGCCAAAAGGAGGGTAAGCATTTCAGTTGCTGCAGAGATGGAGAAAAAAGGCAAGAAATAGTGTTAGGAAAGTAAATACAAGCTTCCATCTCACTTTTCTGACAAGAGGCATTGAAAGTGCTTGTATCTGTGCGGCTGTAAGAGCACAAAGTGCCCCATCCCAGCTCTGTGCTGTGAGCAAGCAGCTTGTAAAGCTCTGGCATAAGCAGGACAGATATGTCTGGTGCTCAGCCCTTTACACATTTGTGTGCTCCTGATACAGGAGCAACTTAAATAATGACTTCTCCGGAATGGGATGGGTTTGCAGGACTATGGCTAAGTAGGATGGAGATTTCAGAAGGTGTTGGAGGGGTGAAAACTGGCAGTGACACCAGCAGAAGTAAGTTTTTCATACAGACCCATGGTCGGCTCCTTTCATCTCCTATTACCAATGAAAGCAGGAGTGACCAAAACTGTCCCATCTGCTGTGGGTGGTGGATGGGCAGCCACTTCTTTCTTAGGGGCCAGCAATCTCCACAGGCCAAAACTTGGGCAAGAGATGTGGGAAGGGAAAAGAAGGATTAATGTCATTTTCGGCAGGGCAGTAGCTCTTCCTCTCAACCATTTGACAGTCAACCATTATGGAGCTGGGTTTGATTAAACTTTTTTTATGTCTGAGAACAAAAGCTGCAGATGCAGGAGCCACAGTGGAGTGTTTCCTGCTGCTTTCTTATTCTACCTATTCAAAGACTGCAGAACTGAGGTGGTGCCTTGGCTTAGCTCACTGACTTTAGCACTTGTTAATGTCTTGGACTGCTTGTGTTTGTTCCAAAAGCCTGGACTCACAGGTACTGCAAGAACCAGGAAGATAAATACTCTTTTTGCCACAAGTTTTCTTGAATGAAGGAACCTGAATTCCATGCTCACATTCAATGATTTTCAATTCAAGAGCAATAGTTTAACAAATATAGAGAGAAAGAGATACAGAGATAAAAAGACATCTCTTGTTCTGTGACAATTGCAGTCCACCCACTGATTACCAAAGAGTGGAAAGAAAATGTGACAAAAAACTTCTGGAAGGAGAACTTCTGCGTGTTGTTGGTTTGCAAATGAAGTGTACAGTAATCAAGTCCTCAAAGCCTCCTGCTACAAATCCAGGAACCTACTCAAGTGTTGCACTAATTTTTCACTAAATACCAGCTTCAAAGAACCTTGCTGTAAATGAGCACGTAAACATTTCAGTAGCAACAACAAAGTTGGTAGAATGCAAATAAAAACAATATCTCTTCCTCCTTTTTCATCAACTCATAAATTTCTTGTGCAGCCTTCAATGATAGTTACTACATATTTTTATTATATTCACAGTTCTTGCTGCAAAACATTGGAAACCTTTTCCTTTTTGTACATAATAACAGTTAAGTGTCATCTTTCCATTTAGTGAAATAGCAGTGATATAAAAGCCTTTAAATTTCACAGACAAAAGTAGTAAATCAAAATAACTAGAGAGGAAACTGTGAATATAGGATCAGATTCAGGGCACCTCAGTCAAATAAAGCTGTCAGTGAGAATCCTTCAGTTAAATGCCACCTTGTTCAGCCCATAATTGTTTGAGACAAAAAAGACTTCTGAGGCCACAGACACTGACAATGAATGCTACAGTACTCATCCCCATAGAGGGTTAGAGTTACTGCCTTCCATTTCTCCAAAATCAGCAATCCTTCAGGACTTCCTTCTCTGGAATTAGTGCCCTGCCACCCCCAAAGAACAGCTTCTATCAAAGGAGATAGAAGCTCATGATGAATGAGCTGTTCTAATGAAAAAAAAGCTGATATCCAGATGAAGGTAACAAATGAGATTTAGACTAGGTGGGATTTATATCAGAAAGATTGTGCATATTTTAATGCATATATAGCATTCTAAGTAATATATGGCTGAGGAAAAAAAATTAATGCATATGATGAGTTTCAAAAGGTTAATAAGGAATGCTGAGAGGTTGGTCAGAGGCTTGCTCTGTTCTGAAGTTAGCAATAGTCAGACAGCAGAAACATGGAGATAAAAAATTATAGTCTTGGAAAATCTGACTCACTTGTTAAGAACACCAGTATTACTAATTCTTCTTGGATTTTTAGTGGTGCTTTTTAGTATTCTCGTTATGAAATGAGGAATTATTTTCATGTCTTTTTTAAGGTTGTTAACCTGATTTTACAGCAGATTTTCAAAGAGACTGTTTAAAATCATATAGTAGTGAAGCACAATTTGCAATCTCATTTCATTAAACAGTGAAGACTGATAAGGGCTAATTTTGCTTGAGAAATTAATTATGACTCCTGTCTAGAAAATGCAATCAGAAAATTAGGTCAGTAATGTGGAAGGTGATCATGTACAATAGTAAAATGGCAGTAAGTGCACAATAAAGGATGTCACAAATTCATAGGCTTTTAAAGTCTCGTATAAATTTAGCAAATAAGGCTGCCTTAAAAGTGTTATGTGACTGTAGTGTATCCTCAAGATCCTGGCTTGATAGTATTAAGATAAAACAGCAAGTTTCTGCCCAGGCTAGGCAATAGATTTGTAAGAACACATGCACAGTCATACTGGTGTAAAGTTAGACCATGTAGGTTTCTGAAGCAAGAAATGGAGGTCAGAATATGTCTCCTTAAAGATGTGTCTCAGGATCCTGAGTTTGCTTGATTTTTGAGGAGGGTGGATAAAATACTTGCTGTATCCTGTCATATTCAAAATATGTGTTTTAAAATATGTTAAAGCAATTCACCAAGTTAAAAGAAGTGTGGTTCAGCAGAATGCAGCTGACAACTCACCCATGGCTTTGTCATTCTGATAACCACCACTCTGACCTTCATAGCTCACCATGAAGCAGTAAAACAGTCACAAATTGTGGCTTGAGTACTGCCTGAATTGAGACACAGCCAAGGCAACTAAAGGAGGAAATTCCTAGCTAGTTAAATATAAAATGAATGGTGTTTTGCAACAAGCCCCAGATCAGTTCAGGGGGTTAAAACCACCAACATGCCAGTAAGCACTCGCTATCAGAGCAAAATAAAACCAAGAAAGGTCATCAGGAATCATAACAACAAACATGCATCTTTCTACTGAGATTTCCACCTGCTGATATCTGAAAAGGGACTGTTTGCTCTTACTGGAAGTACAGCTGTGAATAATGGTGTTTTATTTTCTAAACATCGCTATCAGCAAGGAAGTTAAATTCTTTGCTTCTTGATAATGAGACTCAGCTCCTGGCAAATAAGGTAAGAGTTTCTGTAGACAGAACAAAGAGGAAATATTCTCAATTTCCCTGGTGAGGTTTAGAGGTGGGAGAGGGGATACAGAGGTTTGCTACAATTTGTGACATACATAATTTCATTGTAGTTCTTTTCACTAGATAGAGCAAAGACAGATTTTCTGTTTTAATTTGATTTAACCAAGGAATTGATCATCAAATGCCTGATGGTACTATTGATACCAAGCAGATTGTTTCTGAGATACCAGCAGACCTGCAAAGCAATTCCTTGATAAGCAAACCCAAAACTGAGGTGCTAAACTGCTGAAACAACTGCATTTGACTTATCATCCTTGCCAAACTTTGTTAGCAGGGGAGGAGAGAGCTCAAGTATCCATCATCCAGATATCAAAGACAGACAAAACTTCCAAATAGAAAAAAATTACTAAACCCAGAAGTTTCCAGTCTAAATCAGAATATTTGTAATCTGCCAGGATATTCAATACAACAACAACAAAGATTCTATACTGTCTTATTCACATTCATTCTGAGCAATGTTTACATAAGCATAAAAATTAAGATGGCTCATATTGGTCAAATGATTCCCTAATGGATGATGACAACAATGCTAAATATTAGAAATGGCTACTGAAACCTTTCCTTACATCAGTTTATTGATTTGCATTTATTCCTGCTTAGAGATACACTTTCACCTTAATCACATACTGTTGCTCTAAAATTATCTGATTGCTACGAAGAGTGACAAATTTGGCTGTATCAGAAAGAACTGCAGGGCAGTAATTCCCTTTTCTCCCTCCTCATTTGCAAACCTTGTATCTGGTACTTTCTTGAACCCTTTCTTTTTGGTATGACACTACAAGGCACACATGGGAGATGCTTAGGATCCCTGGGAGTGTGGGTTGATTCTTTTTTATGTACAGTTTTATGTGTTACTTTGTACAAGTACAGCCCTTAGGAGTGAGGGGGGATGAACAGAATAATAGCAATGTGATTATAGAGCAGGTGTATCATTGAGGATGTTCTATAAACCTATGATTTGAAAGCATTCCCTTCAAGAATTTATAGGAAGCTTCAGGTAGCAGTTCTATACCCATTTGTCTGACTAATGAATGGCAGATTAAATATTTTAACATTTTTTTTAAGTTACATTTGATGTTTGAGAACCAAGGGTTGCCTCCTTTATGATTATATAAAGTATCCTTTTTTTGTACTACCGTAGACCCTTTTTTTTTTTTTTTTTTATTTCAAAGGCCAGAAGAGACACATATTGCCCTGACTAAATTTGAAAGCATTCCCTTCAAGAATTTATAGGAAGCTTCAGGTAGCAGTTCTATACCCATTTGTCTGACTAATGAATGGCAGATTAAATATTTTAACTTTTTTTTTAAGTTACATTTGATGTTTGAGAACCAAGGGTTGCCTCCTTTATGATTATATAAAGTATCCTTTTTTTGAACTACCGTAGACCCTTTTTTTTTTTTTTTTTTCAAAGGCCGGAAGAGACACATATTGCCCTGACTGACTGACTCTTGCCTGTTCAGGCTAATTTGTAGTAAGTGGTCTTAATCAGGAGTGGAACTACAGTTCTACACATAAAAATAACAATGTCATTTTCTCTTATTTTAAATATATGGGACAGAATGTTCTCTTTTATTACTCACCTCGTTCATATTTGGAGACATAAGAACAAACATGCTACAAATTATACTAAATTAACTCCTTTTAACTTCATGGTAGCTCCTTTTCTCTTCTTCCCTTCTCCAGGATGGAGACCATGGAAAAACAAGCCAGAAGTCTTTCATCAAGTATTCTTTTCAATCAGTTTGCTTAAGTCAAATTAAAAAAAATAAATAACTCCATCAAATTATCCTAACCTATTATATTTATTTATTCCTCAAGCGATGCTTGATACCCCAAAATTGCCAATAACTAAGGCATGTGTAAACATCCTCGAAAATATGCTTGACCTTGATCAGTCCTGAAGTGGTTAGGCAGTTGGATTAGATGATCACTTTATGCACCTTCCAGCCTCTGTTCCTTTCTGTTGTATTCTACTGAAATATTCTATTCTATCCTGTTCTGATATATCCTGATAAGTAGGAAAGTTCATTTGGTTTTCTGATGGTTTTTTTCCTCTGATTCTTCTCTTATTATTTTTCATACTTCAAAGTAAAACTACTTCATTGTTATTCTTTAAGTGTACCATAAAATACAAATCTCAAGTCCATTAAAAAGCAGTAGGAAGATTTTAAGTAACATCATGTGGTTTTGGGCTACAAACAAAGTAAATGCCATCTGGTTAGCAGAAAAAGCAGCCCCAGAATAACCAATGGTTACATTTCAAATAAACAGTTCTCTCCCTGAGCCATGCCACCACAGCTAGAGGTTGATACAGATACAAAAATACATGATTGCTCCAGATAAATAATAAAAAGTTATCTCAATGTCTTATCATCTAAAAGTGAGAAGAAATAAATTTTTATGATATACCAAAGTAAACTAAATGAAATTAGAGTAAGACAACAGCTTAGGCAAGCAAATCTAATTTTAGAAAAAGCTTCATGTTTTCACAACATTATTTTTTCCCTAGAATCATACTTAAAGCATAGTAGGAGCTTTAGACTCAACAACAAACCACAGCCAGAAGCAGGAATTCAGCCTCAAGGCTTTCAACTAAGTGAAAGTGTTCGAATTTCCTGGCAGAAGATAATTTTTTGATGAAGAAAGAAATTCACATTAATGAAAAGGAAGAGCTCTCATTTATGATGTGGAGAGGTATCTCTGTGGAAAGATTTAATTTAAAATTATCTAATTTTTTATAAGTAGTTCTCACAGTGTTGGCTTACCACAAGTAATATCTGTGCTAAAGAAAGCTGGTAAACAAGTTTATATCCTTAATTAGAATATATTATTGTGATAGGCAGCCATGTAACCATTCAGCTTTTACTTACTAAATTAATACAATCTGTATAGACACAGGCTTAAGCCAAGCAGAAAAATTACCTGTGAAATCTCAATAAGCCAGTTACTCTTGATAAACAGTAGGATTTGATAAGCAGAGAGCTAATGAAAGATAATTATATTTTCAGTAATTGCATTAGCAGAGTGGCACTGGAGAGAAGAGAGAAGAACAAGAAGGTGCTTGGAGAGGAACCAGAGTGTCAAAGCCTGAGAGCAAAAGGAAATTCCCATGCAGTCATGTCAACACACTGATTTTCTTTGGCTTGGTTTCCTGAAGGGCAGAGGGCTGAATTCTAGGTCAAAGGAAGTGTTCAGGTTCAGTAAAGAACCTCTGCAGACCAGACTGGCTGAGCAAATTTCAGATGCAAGGATTTAGTAACCAGTAGGGTCCAGGTGCCTCTGGAGGTCCAGGGGCAGAGACAGAACATCCGTGAGTCACAGAATTGCAACCACTCTCTCCAGGAACAGGTGCTTGATGAGAAATTTAGGCTTCATGGACTCAGAACAAAAAGTGGCCTAAACATATTTGTACAGCAACACATATTTGTAGATAGATATAAGTGAGAGCAAGCACAGAAAGAGTGAGTCTGACTTCTGACTTTTAAATTCGTAACTGGGCCTTCTTCAGTAGCCTTGTGAGTCCATGAGTGATGCTACAGGTTGCAAAAACATGAGAAGGGCTTATTTTGTTTTAATCTCTAATTAGTAGCAAAACAATTAATAGCATTTTGACATTCTGATTGCCTGGGGTCACAGCTAGTTAATAGCAAACTAAGAAGTTATGCATCAGGTTTCTGCTTTCTAGCTTGGGAAACTGGACTAGGCAGGGCTGTTTACTTAGTACAAGTAAAACAATAAAAAACATTTTCCTTCCAGAAGTAATGAAAAACAGCACAAAATTATATAATCCATAATACTAGCACTGTGTAGCACTGCAGTGGAAACAAGACAGCCATTGAGTAGTCTGATTTGTGTTAGGAAAGTAACCCAAATGGATCCTAAATGGATGAGTCTGTAAGGCTGCTGGAGAAGTCCCATTTCTGCTGAAATTTGCCTAAGTAATCAACTATCAAGACCTTAATAAGAGGACATTTTCTCCCATCCTGAGTAATAGCTTTGATTTTACTTTCCTTTTTAACTTTCATTTGCCGGTGTGAGATCAGAGTTGTTTCCTTCTGAGTTACTCAGCCAGTAGGATGAAGGGGAAACATTCAGCCCTTACTGCTTTGGGTGCTGGTGCACGCTGTACCCAAGGAGTAAAAACTGACAGTGAACCTCCATGTTTCATTTTGAATAGTTCCCAGGCTTTGATTTATTTTCAAGAAGATCAGTCTTTCCTCTATTTTTTCTTAGCTTTCCCAGCTAATTATGTGCTCCCTTCTGAGGTGTTCTGAAGATCTTCCATTATCTCTGATAAAAGCTGATTAGGAATTATTTAGGAAAATATGTTACTGTTTCCTCACATCTAGAAAAATTTAGATAGCTCTGCCTTACTGCAAAAGATGACCAAGAGTTTGGAAAGAATTAAATAAGGGTAATACTAAGGGGCTGGACTGAAAAATGTGAATTTTGAGGGAATTCTGTAAATTAATCAGACCTGGCTAAGCAGAAGTTAAGTGGAAGATGAAATTATATTCTACATGACATAAATATCAAAATAAGAAACAAAATGTTAAGGGTGAAGCCCAAGGAGACAAAACTAGTGCTAACTGGACTAGATTGAGCAATAGAAAATATCAGAAGAATGCAGTAAAATGAGAGGTGGGCGGCTGTGATGCATTCTGGTAAGGTGCTGATGCAACACTGAACAGGACAGCCAAACCTGACAGCCCAGTTTAACCACACAAATTTCATTTCAGTGATTTTTGAGTTTGTTTAATAAATTATTTTTTTCATTGGAAGAGGGCATTTGTTATTTGGTTGGGAATATTTTTCATTTTTCTTTTTTTTTTTTTTTTTTTTTTTGCATTTATATAATTATTTTCATCTTTAAGTCGAGGGGGAAAAAAAAGAGACAGTGAATCATGGCAGACAAGGTTTGCCTGAGTAGATTTGGTTTTCATGTGAGACTGGAAAGGTGACATTTATACAAAGACATTGTGGTTCATAGTGGTAACACAGGCCACTGGAGTTTTTGGGAAGATACTACCAAGCTATGAAAGACAAGAAAATAAATTTCAATGCTTGAAAAGAGAATATATTTTTACCTAATGTTTTCCACTTTCTGAAAACAAACACTATCCATTTTTTTTAATCTACTACTTAAATAAGAACAGCTACATCCTAAATTAGGAATATAAAATTACCCACAACAATATTACACTTTTAGATTGATTACGAACTTCTATTTTTTCTAAGAGCTTATCAATTTAAAATTGGCTATTTGTTGTTCATTGAGTATATTAATGTGAAATATATTTCCTTGGCAGCTCTATTTTTTAACTGTGTTGATTGATTGATCACAATGAATGAAATCACAGGGTTTTAATTTTACTGAACTGTTAAGTCTCGAGTTGATCTGTGACTGAACATCCCATGAAAACTTCATACTTCATACTCAGATCACTGAGTAATAATTCTTTTTAAAATTCCATACTTGAATGAAATAAATAAAAATTGAGAACTTGTGGCTGCATAAAACCAATGACTTTTATGATACCTTCAATGGTCAAAGGCCAGGAAAAGTTACTGTTTTCAAATCACGTTTCCATGTTTTGCTTTGAAAAAAAAAAATCACAATTTGAATGTGAAAACAGAATACCCCAGCAAGGCCAGTACAGTAAAGTCACAGGAAGAGGAGCAGATATCATGAAAAATGTACAGTGTTAAAAAAGAATAGGCCAAAGTGACTCAGAGGTTTGTAAGATCTCTGAGCACAGTGTCCTTTGTTTGCCAGAACCCACTCTTTGATGAAATTCAGTGTGATCTTTTTGTCAGCCGTTTACAGCAAGTAATATTTAATGTTTTGCTTAAGTTCTCTGTCTTTACTTTTGGTGAGGCATATTGACAACAGGATAAATTCTGGCGGTAAGTTGCTGAAGCCCTAATTAGTTGTGTAGCAGTTTAGCTATATTCAGAATCACATGTGAATGGAATGCACCAATATCCATGAGTTGTTAAAACACCATAAAATGAAAGTGTTAACAACTCATGGATATTGATTATCTTTTTTAGGAGCAGATAAATTGTAGCTGAATCCATGAAGAGAGAAAAGTTTTCCTAACTGAGCCAACATTAAAAAACAAATAAATAAACACTCTAACAGTAATAGGTTGTGGGACAATCTTCTTTTCAAAAATTCAGCAATGACCCAGAACATAGTGATCGAAATGGTCCTGCTACTGCCTCATCATCTTGAGCAAACAGCAAATTAGCCTGCACTCTCTATGAAGAGAACTCCTAATTGCACACAGAATTTGTGCTGGGACCACAAATGTGGTTGTGACAATCTTCTGCTGTGCGTGGCACAGCCCTCTTGTCACAAACTGCCACACTGTCACACAGCTGAGTCAGGTGTTCAGGTTGACCACTGCAGTTTCAGACATGCTAATAGAAAAAAAAAATATTAAAAATACTAAATTCTGTTATAGAACTATTTTTCTTAGAGTTAGTGGTTTTGTGAGTCAGAGGGAAAATTAGTTACAGATTGGAACACAGAATATAACCGTGCAGCAGCATCACCATTTGCTAAAAGAGCAATTAAGTTAGTTACCATTGCACAATTAAGCCCTCACTAAAACAGAGGAAAATCATGTTACATTTCCCTAGAATGTTTCTGGGGACAAGCTGTACCCAAGAGCCTTGCTGGTGCAGAAGGCAAAAGAGAGAAGCTGTGATTAAAACTTGCTTCATTGAAATACTAGCAAAGTCAGCCATGCTGCTGAATTTCAGGTGTGGATGCAGACAATAAAATGGGGCCTACAGAAATAATTTGGTTTAACAAAACAGGACATCAACAACTTTCTAACAGCAGATAATTTAGGCAGTGAATCAGCAATGAAAATATTAAAGCTTATGGGTCATATTCATTTAAATGAGATATTATGTAGAATCTCCATTTCACTCTATTTTTGAAAGAAAAGAAATTGCTTGACATATTTCTGTACAGGGTTCAATAACTTAATCACCTACTCTCTAGAAAAATCCTATTCCAAGCTAATGGATATGGGCTAATGAGAACAATTCTGTAGCAGAGTATTTGTTACATTTTTCATGCTTTCATACATAATCACAATGAGGTGGATATCTACTAGTGACTTGATAAGCTACAGGATTGAGGTGTATCATTTTTGGCTAGATTTAGGACCAGGGTTTTCCCAAGGAAAGTGTTCCAGCTGTGCAGTTCACCTGCCCTTCCATCTCCCAGAACTGGGTGGGTTTCCCTCAATACCACCATTTTCAACACCAGTTCTGAATCATTTATTAATGAAAGTATTTGCTTTTATGAAATCTTCTAGGATCAGAAAAAAAAAATATTTTACCTGCTTTGCAGCATAAAAATTCTTAGCAAAAGGGTGGGAGAGTGCAGGAACAGAAAATGAGGAGTGATACAAGTGTGGGAACTGCACCTTGTGCTTGATTTGAATGCCTGCAGTGCAGCAGGGTTCTGTGCAGACTCGGCATGCAGATCAGCTGGGTTACATCCAGCTAGAAACCAGAACTGCCTCGAGATCCCTTCCTCTGGATGTTAAATTCAAGCACTTTTGACCACTTAAGACTGTGCTCAAGTTCTCCTGGTGAGCAGTTAGACATAGCAGAAAGAAAAGTTACCAAATCTGGGGAAAACTGTAATAGTAAGAAACAATTTGGATTTTATTTTGTAGGAGAATTCAGGCATGAACATCAAAAAAAACCCCAAAAAACAAACAACAAAAAAAAACCAACACCAAAAATCACTTACACCAAGCAATACACCAAAACCTCTCCCCTGTTGAGAAAACTGATCTAAAAATAGAGGTTGAAAATATATTACCTGCTCTAGTAAACTTTAAGAGGCATTTCTTTGTGAAATATTATACATAAATCAGCTTGCATTTGCAATTATGCTGAAATATAGTTAATTAAACCTCAAATTCATGCTACTACATATTTTTCTCATGTGTGTGATTTTGACAGGAGCATATCTGCAGCAGAAATTTAATTCCTGCCTTCTTTTTTTCCAGTGGGCCTGAATTTGACTGCTTAATTCACTCAGGAAGGAATTAAAATTCTAACACAGCATCAATTTTTTCTACAGCCAGACACTGTTACAGCTGACATTTATATTTCATGCTCCTTGTTTTCTTGTACTTCACACAAAACCTTATCCTTAGAATGCAAGGGCCCTAAACACTAGAATCACATGGAGGATGTTGTGAACCAAACTCTCAGCAGAGAGCCTGATTGCATTTGGAAAAGAGTAATTCCAGCAGGTTTGAGCAGCTGTAGTCTGCTCATCCTTTTCCCTGAAATTTTGATTAAATGTCACAGAGTGCATTATCACTGGTGTTCTGCATTGACCACAAAATCAACCTCCACGAGGGCTCACAGCTCGGCAGGCTGAGGTTTTGCTGCCTCAAACACTTCACCATGACACATGAAAACAGGATCAGGACCCTTCATCAATAAATGCAAACAGTGCTCACCTCCTGCTTCTGAACCTTCTGCCAAAGAACTGCAGGTCATCTGGATCAGACACTTGTCTGGTTTTGTCTTTTCTGCAGGGAAAAAGTCACATCCAATGCTTGGCCTTGGACACAGACTAATAAGAGAGAAAACAGTTCCCATGGATCATCTGACTCAGCCATTTTTATTTTGTTTAAATGTCCAGATTGCCTCCTTGTGATCACTTCAGACATAGTCATTGAGACAGCCTCAGAATAAATACTGTACTTCTTATTTAACTAATTCCTTTACTTGACTATCTTTTTGTTACAGCTCAGTACTAGACACACTGTCTATCTTTACCTGATTTTTTTCCTTAGAATTTTTCCCCCTGGATAACAGTCACAATCAATGTTGAGGCATGAAAACATTCCTGATTCTACCTCAGTATTTATTTCAATGGATTTTAAATGGTTCTGTTCATCACCTGCCTACTGAAGTAATCAGTGTCACAGCTGCTCTAGAATCTTATGGATATTCAATTATTGCTTTAAAATAAGCATGTCTCTTATTGTTTGCCTAGCCAAAGCTAAAAATGTTGTTCTTTCTAACAAAATCTATATAGTTTCTTGGATGATCAGAGAAATGGAATGTGTAAGAGCTACAGCAGCCCTTCTTAGAATGTAGTTCATTCTTCCATTAACTCTTCTCTCTCCATAAGTGGTACTTAATTCTGCTAAGAGCTGATGAGAAGTTTGTCTTCCGTGAAATTATTTCTGACCAAGATTTTTTTTTTTGAAGGAGGAGATGATAAAATCCTTGATAACAACCTCAGTGAAGCCTCTTTTCCCACTAAGGTTCTTTAGAGCTCAAAAAATATACAGCTACTGAGACGTCATCTTCAAACTTTCTGGATTGTGGTGTGGATTTCTTGTGAGTTTCTGTGGCAATCACTCGTAGATTCCTAATTTATTGATGTAGTTCTTTGAGGGGGAAATACTTCTAACTGACCATTCACTATCTACCTGAAAACTGTGCACCACAAAATTCTGAGATTAGGCATAAGCTCAACCTTACTTTTACTACACCTGAGCAGAATCTCCAAATCTCCATTGGCAGCACAGGACCAAGCAATAGACACAGAATCTCCAAAGCAGTGTTACGAGAACAATTGAAAGTAGTCTCATTTTCAAAAGGGTTCAAATAAACCAAGAACCTGGCTTTCATAGTAGTTGACAGCAATAAAGCAGTTAAACCATTGAAACACTTGAAAAACAAGTTAGTCATTTGCCAATGCCATTCTAGGGAGAAAAATCCTGTATATTTACCAAAACAAAGTTTGCAATACATACCCCCCATTATCCCTGTTCCCAATTCTGGGAAGTCAAATTGCAGCCCATTGTGTGGGAACTCACTGAGCTGAAGAGCACAAGGGAGGTCACTGCTGGCAAGATTTTGTTAGCCAAGAAAAATTGCAGTTTTCGGATTCCAGCCCAACCTGTTTGGAGCCAGTGTTGCTTTACAGGTTCCATAGAGCAGAGCCCTTGTATGATCTGAGATTTCCTGCCACAACTGGAAACAGATTATGCATTACAACATCAGCATCTTGGTTGATAATTAATCTTTGCAATGAGCTCCTGTTTTGACCTTGTCAACAGTATAGGGAAAAATCTGATCAAAGAAGAGGTGTGGACATAGTTTTGGGGTTTATTTTTTTCCAACAAAAAATGCATGCCATTTTCAAGCATTATTAGAAATATCACCTTTAAACACAGCAGAAGACTCATCTTGACAGATGTAGCAGCACCATAAATTATTGGCAAGATGCACAGAAAGCAAGATGATGGGTAAAATTGAGAAATAATATTCTGGTATTGGAGCCTATATTAGTCTTGGAGATAAATGATGCATGTCAAGAATTCTTATGCTTTGTTGAAGAGCTGGGAGAGAAAAATTGTGTAGATAGTAAAACTGTTGATAAGGAAATAGAGAAAAGAGCTGGCCTAGAATAATCACTGTTCACCTGCCAGAAGACAAAACAGTATATTCCTTGGCCAAGTACATCATCCTGCCTTTCCCAAAGGATTTGTGAAAACAGCTTTAGGATAAAGCTGTTTCTCTCTAATTTCTGTTGAAATACATTTTTTTAAAAAATTTATATGAAGTGTTAAGGCTGAAAAAGATAAAAACATTCTCAAAGAGAAGAGGGACTGAAGGACAAGTGGCCACATTAATAGGATAGGAGGGATGCAAGGTGGTGTTTAACTGAAGAGTAACAGAGATCAGGAAGGTTACAGAATTTTGGGAAGGGGGGACAAGGGTGGCCATAAAGAAGGCTATTATGGGAGCCTTACTCCAACGTCACTCTTCCCTATGTTCCAATGTTGAATAGAAAGGAATATATGCAAGTCTAAAAGAAGTTTTATATCAATATTTACCTGACAGACATTAAACAAGCATTTAATGTTCTTTTGGAAGCAAGAGGAATTCGGACATTTATTTTTTAAAAAACACATTATTTCATGATTATGAAATAGCAATAAGGGCCCAGGCAAAGTACTTTTTCAACTGTTTCTTTATGCCGATTTTGATATTATTTTGGCTGCTGAATAGCAACAACTACAACAACAACTAAACAAAAAATTTATAAATTGTTTAGGTTAAGATTATTATCTTCCATTTAGTCACCCCATGGACAGTCCTGTGTTTGGACATGTGGATGTGGCTGCCACTGGACACCAGAAGACATGTTCACCTGTCTCATCCCATAGGCAGAGCTGCCTGAGTTACCAGAAATGCCAGATTTGCAGTCAGAATTAATCAAATCCATGGCTTTAGCTGCTGTCCCTGGGAACTTTCTGACCCTATTTGAGGCACAGGCTCTAAGTCAAGACTCATGGAAATCAAAGACAGAACCCCCATTGACTTCAGCAGGATTGTACTCAGGCAAATAAATGAATGGCTGTTCACTCACAGGCAAAACACAGACCAGTCTGTATGGCTGACACTGCAGCAGAACCATGCAAGGAATAATGCTGGCAAGATGTAGGCCTAAATTTAGTGCAGCTTAGAAAACCTTCATTGAAAAGGGAGGAAAAACCCTGAAATTATTGTGGAATTAATCTGATGGTAACTGAAGTAAATAAGTACCTAGGAAATAAAAATAATAAAAATATCAGAGACAAATTGTGTCACTGTACTGAAAACATATCCTGACTTATGTCCAGAACCTGTTGGTCCTGGAACCAAGGTGAGGAATGTACTGTCACTGTAAAAATTAAGAGTATCACTACAGTGTATTCAAGGTGTTAAACAACATTTACAATCCAGTAAAGATCCATAATACTGAGCATAAACAGTTTCATTTGACTTGATTTTAAAGCAGAGTTTTTTTCCATTACTTACTTGAGCAACATCTTTTGCAGATGATGGCAGCTCAGTGACACTTGGCTCTTGCAAAAGGACAATCTCTCTAAGTTTAAGAATGTTGCACAAAAGTGGTTTTCTTTAATTTCTTTTTTTTTCTTAGGAAAGCACTGGGAAATGAGGGAAGTGAGTAAAATTTTTAACATTAGCCGATTGTTTGCTTTTGTGTAAACAGCCTGGGGGAGTAGATGAGATGCAGTATTCAAACAAGCAGATTTGGTTTCATAATAAATGAGTTTTTAAATTATTCTGACATATTCAATCACACAAACAAGTTTTTTCATCAATTCAGAAAAGCTTCTTTCAGTTTTTTTCAATTCATTTGCCTTACATCAGCAAATAACCTTACTCTTCTCCCCAGAAAACTTACTTGCTTTTCTTCTGAGTCTTGTGATCGCATTTTCATTTACATGAGCCAATCCTATCCTTAGGACTTGGAGATTTATAAACATTCCATGGTAATCTTGATAATGTATTTGTGATGTATTGAATCCAGTCCTAATGAAGGTTTGTTTTAAAGAAATGTAAACAGGGACTTGTTCTCATCTAATGCAATTTGGCAGCAGAGTCTCCTACAGAGAGGAAATGAGCTGTCCCATGGTTAGTATCCTGGTCTGGAACTCGGAGATTCCTGATCTCCTCAGTTCTGCTGTAGATTTCCTGAATGACCTTAAATAAATTTTTCTCTACTTCTGATCCCCCTGTATAAAATGAAATAATAATAATACCTGTTTCCTGGTTAACAGATGATGGAAAATTAAACACAGCTGAAAGCGCTCGGTGTCGATCAGCCAGTTTGTGTGCTTGCTCCATAGCAGAGATCCAATCTGGAGAGACATGTTTTGTTCCATTCTAGACTTTGATCCATGTCCATGTATGACGAGTTTTTTGGGATGTTTTTAACATTTCTAATCCCAGCTTCAAAGTCTCTGTGTCTGTTAGATCTGTTAGCCATGTACCAAAGCCTGTACATATGGTTACTGCCAGCAGAACTCACAATTGTAGTGGAAAGTGATGACTCAGACAAAAGGTCAATATTCCAATCATAGAATACCAGGCTGGAAGAGATTTTAAGGATTATCTGGTCCAACCTTTCTTGGCAAAAACACAGTGTAGACAAGAGGGCCTAGCACCCTGTCCTGTTAAATCATAAACAATCCAAATTTAATTAAAAGTCCTAGGTAAGTATTTATATTGCTTACCCTTTAAGCTGTTACCTACTTTAGATAACAGGTAATTAGACAAAGTAGGAAGATAGAAATTTATACTGTTTCCTGTTACATACACTGAGAAAAAAAAATCTGCTTACAAGAGAATAGTTATGATAGATTAGTTAATCATAATAGTTATGATAGAATAAAGAAAAGACATTGGAAATATACTGGAAAAAATATCATATGGTTATTCCCACTGTATCATGTTTGGTCTGCTAATCTGGATTTCACTTTTGTCTAACAGTGAAAATAGGAAATAAAGCAGAGACCGATAGACTTTTTGAGCTACAGTAGCATAACTGTAGGAAAAAAAAAAAAATAAACCAATCATGCAATTTACTTTGAAATTTACTATAGAAATTTTGAGAAGTAGGACTGAGGAAATCATAACTGAGGAAGAGGTGATAAATTGGTATTACTACATTGCCTTGCCAGCTGTAGTTCCCTCTCACCACACCTCCACTGTGAATGTCACAGCCCCACTTTGCAGCAAAGCCATGGGAATAGGAAGGCAGATGGACAGTGGATAATGCTGCATCAGGACCTCTTATCTTACAAACCAAGTGTAACACAACTAGAGTTAGAGCTGTGAAACCAAGGCTTGCCAGAGTTTAGCTCTGTAGCCAGATCAGCAAACCCAGCAGCACAGGCAGTGCTGTGCCCCTGCTCTGGGGACACATCAAGCACAGGCAGTGCCTACAAACATTTCTGTTTGATCATCAAACCAGCACCACAAACACACCTGCTTTGAGAAATTTCATTTCCTTACAGTATAAGATTCTTTTAGCTGACTAGTTTCTCCTTCTTCTTTCATTTACAAAAGCTTTCCCAGAAAGGGCAGCAACTCCCTTATTCACTATTTTCCATAGAACTCAGTTTTGTTTTCTTTCAGTGACACTCCAAGCCCCGTTTGCTGTTAAGAAAACCTCAGTGTGATCTGACACTATGAACTTGGAGACAGACATAAGTAGGTCTGATGGGAACTCTTCCAAAGTGTAATTGAGACTGTTACTGTTAATTGTATACTGTTTTTCAGTGTAGCCTTTTCAAAGATATGCAGCATTGAGTTAAAAAAAAAAAAAAAGGTTCCTAATTTACCAAAAGCAATTCCTGGATTCACCCCAGTTACATATCTAGCCTACTCAAAACATCACCTTCTAACTTTACTCCACATTCTTCACATGAGCTACTCTTGGCAGCTCTGTTTCACCTAATCAAAGCTGTGTTTACGGGTGACTGCTTTAGCATTGTTCCTGTGACAACAATGCAAAATAAGAGTAGTTGTACGTGTTTAATTTGGTGGTCAGCATATCAAATGACAGCTTGAAATGACAAAGTGCTTAAGAGGAAGGGAAAGAAGAGAGGGAGAGTGCCTTCATAGCCAGCACTAAATGAGCTATTTGCACTTCCCCAATGCCACAGCAGACAAATAAAATTATAGTTATTTAATTTGTGCTTGGACAAACAAGAATGGAATTTTTTTAATTCTTATTTTCCATCTGAGAGTCAAACGCTACTGACGCAGAAGCAGCAGAAACCACAGCCTTTGCTTTGCTCCACAGGAGAGGCAGCATGAGTCTTCAATCCCACCTTGGACTCCTTTCTGCAGCAAGATACAACCAAAGGTCTTGTTCATCTCTCTAAATCCTGTTTATGTTGGGTAGTTTCTAACAGCATTATTTCCATTTCTATTCTGTACTACATTATTGTAAGACAAACATGAAAAATTATTTCCCTGTCTTTCATGCTGTCTCCTTTTCCATGTGGTATTTTACCTTCACTAGAGATTAGCTGATCTGGAGATTCCAGTTGAAGATTTTGAAGCTCACACTGTCTGGAAATTGTAAGTCTGATGATGACTGGTCCAGAAAAACCACTGATTTTAACAAGTTTGAAACCTGTCATTATGTCCTGATCTAAACCACCTGCTCACATTGTATAGTGACAGGTGAACACTGTCCTGAAACAGAACGTGTGCATCACCTATAGCTCTATTTCTGTACCAAATCAAAGGAAACCACGAATTCCCAAATAATATCAACTTTAAAGAGATTCCAATATTAATTCAGTTTGAATTCAAGTTTTTCATAAAGAAAGAAATATATCTAAAACAGCAAAGTACTCTATCTGTACTGTCTTCTCTATCATGGTTGTTTCTCCAAGTCTGCTTTGATTTTGATGGCATTTTGCATGGATTTTCAGGTTCAAATAAAGGCATAATCCTACTGAGTTCCTCCGCAGCTAATGTTGAAACAGAAAACATGCAAATAATTGATATTTTTTTGTTGCTCAGTAGCCAACAGAAAAAAAACCCAAAACCAACAACAACCAAAAAGAACAAGTTTGTGGTTATCGTTTGGGTCTGTCCCAAACTGAAATGTTTCCACATACTCAGCCAATTAAGACAGATCATTTGAGATTAAACAAAACATTTCATTCAAAGAGAAATAAATCAGACATACTTAGTAATACCAGCCAGCCAGAGTCAGAAAGCATTAAGAAAAAGCCTTTTGTGCCTGCCTCTGTACCAGAGGTGCTGATCCCGTGGCTCCCGGGTCACGGAGGACCCACAGGCAGTCCAGGGATCATTCCTGTGCCAGGCCTGGCTACGTAAAGCAGCAGGGCTGGGTTTTGTGGGAACGTGCTGGCTGTATCCTCTGAACCCTTCCCTAGAAGAAGGGAGCCAGCTGTGGCCAGCACTCTGCCTGGATCAGTGACAAGTGACATGTTCAGCCTCAGGGAGCTGTTGTCACCTCATGCCTGTGACCTTCTCAGAGTTTCCTCTTCTCAGCTTTTGAGCTGCAGCATTTTGCTCCCTGATCTAGTAAAATAAGGAATACCACTCACAAGTTTCATCTTTTTCTGTTGGAAAATCATCCAAAATGTGGATTACTTGAGCATTGACACTGCCCTGCACACTCCTAGAAGAAATATCACTCATCCCATGAGTAGACCAGAGCAGTAGGTTGGGACATCATGGGAGCAAACCCTGGTTAGCAGATATCCCAGGACATATCCTTCATCTTGTACTGCCTGAAGTAGTGTACTTTGAGAAGTAAATTGTTCACCTAAAAACAGTAGGTCAAAGGTATTAAGGAAAAATTCAAGTATGTCTTGAATTCCTTTGGGGTTTAGTGTAGTCCAATGCAATAGTCCAGATTTCCTCAGAAGTTATTAAAATTTCTAAATAATTTCATGGTTTTTCTTTTTTGGAAAAAAATCTCTTCATATTTTATCTCCTCCCGAAAAAATAAACAATCTTTAAGCTTTAGAAGAACTATGAGAATCATCCTCTTCCTCTGCAGCTTTTTCTTGAGAAGAAAAGCCTTGAATTTTAACATATAAATGAATTACCACATAGACAAAAAGTAACACACTCAGTAAGACCAGTAATGGAACCACCATCCACATGAGGGGTATATGCAGTACATCTGTTTTTTCAATGTGATAAAGGATACTATTCTTTAGTGGTCACTTCTTTTAAAAGTACTTTTGACAGCCAAGTTTTTTCAAGCTGTTGAATTTAATAAAAACAGAGAGTACTGCATTTTCAAATTTCACTTAATGCTTGAAGTGAAATGCAGATGTTTAACTCACCACAAGCATCAATATTTTGTTTATTTAACAAAGAGGTTGAGGAATTCATGTTCCTCTTCTAGAGCCACATTGCACACTGCCTCCAGAGACTGCTCCTGCTCATGTCAAACCTCCTGGCTTGTAAATATTTGGGTCAACACTGGCTGCACTGCAGTAATTGCAAGGAAGACTGGGCAGTTGCAGGCCTGTGAACAAACAAGGTGTTCTCAGAGTTTCCTCTTCTCAGCTTTTGAGTTGCAGCACTTTGCTCCCTGATCAAGTGAAATAAGGAATACCACTCACAAGTTTCACCTTTTTATGTTGGAAAATCATCCAAAATATGGGTTACTTGGGCATTAACACTGCCCTGCACACTCCTGCTGTGAACAAACAAGGTGTGTCTTCACAGCTGTAGGTAGCAGCTGCCTAAATAAAACACAGGAGGGATATAAAGAAAAGAACCTGAATTTCTGCAAGAGGTTAAACAGAATTAATCCACTTTCCCCTTCCTCAGGAATAAAATTCAATAGCAATTCAGAGTTGTATAATTAGAATTATTATTCTAATTATACAACTAATTATTAATTAGTTGTATAATTAGAATAGTATCAGGGTAAGTAAAAAGTCACAAAGAAAGATTAAGGTTTTTGAAAGCAGGCAAATTTTCCATTACATTTCAGCTGTTGAAGTCTTTTTGACCCTTTTTTCCTGTAGCTTTTCTTTTAAAAGCTTATGTTGGAAAAAGCAAGTCCTACTCACCCTGCTTCCTTTGGACAAACTGCTTCTGTTCACAAGACAAGAGTGTGTGAATTGCATATCATGAAATGGCTGACTTCAGCCTGGAACCTTGAGCTACCAAAATAAATACTAAGTCAAAGGAAAATATTAATGGAATTTTCATAATTTAAAATAAGTGTTGGCCCCTGATCAGGACAGCCTTCAACTACCCAAAGTATTCCTGCAATGAGATATCACACTGGTTGAATAGAGGGCCTTAGT
Organism: Passer montanus; assembly: GCF_014805655.1. NCBI lineage: Eukaryota > Metazoa > Chordata > Aves > Passeriformes > Passeridae > Passer > Passer montanus. Next base: position 978,443 of record NW_024367149.1, read on the forward strand.
CCTGCTGAAATGTATGAAAAACCCTAACAAGGCGACAATGCCAATTCTCAAGTGTGAAGATCAGTCGCCAGGATTGTGTCCCTAATTCATATTCACCCTACAAAGCAGTAACCTCACACAGCTACACCAGCAAGTGAATGCACTCTGGAACACTACAAGCTTTTGTGTTGGCTTTGCACATAATGGAAATGTTGCTTAAGAGTTGTTGAGCAATCTCCTGCAAGGAAATTTGTAATTATGAGAAACCTTTTCCTAAGGGATTTTCTGTTTTGAAAGATGTTATGCGCTATGATTTGTGAGGTGTTTGAACTTGAAAATCCTTGGGGTTGGGAGTAAAGGCTCTTTGTTTGAGAGCTCACTTATTTGAGGGTTTGTTGGTTGGGAATTTTTCTGCACTCTAAACCAAATAAACAGTTAATTCCCCATTTTCTCCCCAAACCCTCTTTGTGGCTTCTGTTTTGTTATCACCTCCCTGACTGCACTGATAATCCAAACCCAGCATAAGGTGCATGTTAGCACATTGCACAATTCCAGGCCCTTTTGGCATGCCACCAGACAGCAGCTGATTCAGACGAAAGTGGAGGAACTGGGAACCTTTTCCTTGACCTCACAGGGCTGCAGGAAGGCCTGAGAAGACCAGCTCATTAATCTAGTCATTTCCGTTGTGAATGTCACTGCAACAGTCGAAGCACACAGCTATTAAGGCTACACACTAGAAATCATGGCAGGTTCACTGTTAAAGGACAACCTTTGCCTCTTTCTGGTTGTCTCTCTCACAGTTCCCTGTGTTTTGGGAAGCTAATTCTTTACTGGGGGGTCTGGTTGGGTGTCTTTTTGTCACTATAGGGTGAAGTCCCCTTTGGGAATTTTCCAGCATGAAAGCATTTAAACAAATGATATCTGTTCTTGGTCTGGTGAGTTCTTCATCTCAATATGGTCCATGCTCTGCTTTGTTTTCTTATATTATATATATATTATACCTCTCAAATTGTTTTAATTACTTTCTTTCCAACAGGAAATAGAATCTATAGCATCTTTCCCTTCTGATACCACAGCAGAGGTTCATAGAACTGTAATTAAACTGTCTCTTGTCTGCTTGATAGAAGAAAATGTTGGATTGCTGCCATCTTTTGGTTATGCTCTAAGATAACTGCTGTCAATTAAATGTTGTTTCTCTAAACTAAACACAAGAATAAAGTATTCTAAAAACATTTGTGACTTTGTGGTAAAAAAGCAAATTCTCTTGATAAATACAAATCTGGGAACATTTTCTCTGTCGTCACTAAAGTTTCAGAAGCAACTTAAGTTTTTTGTACAAGGATCTGTGGGAAGGCCTGCTGGAGGAAACAGAATTTCAGGATGCTTGAAAATAGTACATTTTAGATTTTCTAATTACAGACTTATCATTAAATAACTTGTGATCTTTGGTTTTTGAATTTAATTCTTTTCTTTGAGAAGTTATTTAAATTTCACCACAGCCATGAATATACGTAGCTGTATTTTCTGGAGTCTTTACCAATTTTTCCATATAATGTCTGGGATTTAATATGCCCCCACAGATCTGAATTATCAGAAGTTTTGAATAATGACTCCTCTGAGCCATCCAAATTAAATGGCAACACATGGGCATAGTTAAAGACTAGAGAGCAAGCAAGCACATGCTCCCCATTGGTTTTGCCTTTACGTCAGCTGATGAGCAATGACTAAAGCTCCAGACTTCTATCACTACTCCAGCTTTCTCAGGCTGTAAATACATTCACAGCTGTTTCATTTAGGAGACCAGAACACAATGAATGCAAGGAATACAGTTGACAAACAATTTAGCAGCTGAATTTCAGGCAAGCTGAATAGCTCACAAATTATCATGCCAGCTGGAACGTTTCAGAAAGTGTTCAGGAAGATGTACACAAACTACTTCTCTTAATTTCAGTGAGAAATCAAAATGAGAGCCTCCAACTTCTTGGCAGTCGCTTGATAAACAGCAGAACAGATAAAAAAAAATATATTGCAATGATGCTGTGGTTTCTTGAGACTGTGTGTAATTCCTCAAGTCCACACTATCTGCAGCTGGAATTTCACAATATAGGCATAGAACAAATTTGTCATGCTCAAGGTGTGGAATATTTCCCTGTTAGTCTTTAGCAATGTATAGCCCACTGTGCACACAGCAAGCAGCTCTGGTTACCCCAGAAAGATGTGTACTTGGTACCTATATCCCAGCTGAGACACTAATGACCCCAGATAGCTGTAGGCATGTGTAGCCACCTGATACATCTTTTTCACCCAAAATCAGCAGGACACACGTTAACACTATTCAGTGCAGAAAATAATTTCTATCATTATGGAGCAGTTCAAAAGAGCTGATCAATGCCAAAACCATTTCCAAGCTACCCTTTTAGTGTGGCTAGAATATGATGGAGTTAGTTTTATCACTGTTATCAAATGTTTATGTTAAGTTAGTGCCCAAAGATACTAATCCAATCGGCTGTAGAGATGCTTATGTTTGGTAGTGCATAAACACATGTTATTATCTATATCCTATATCCTGCCAGGCTTACAGTCTGCGTGATCAGGACATTTTTATTTCATTCATGAAGCTATAAAATTTACATTAGCTGAACCTTTATGTCACCAATGGGCAGCCTGTTGCACACAGGTCAGATATGACAAACAGTGCTACAGTCAGTGGTACACAAGCACAGATAAAATGGAAAAACTGTGGAAAAGCTTCTGAATGCCAAAGGGAGCAAGGGTACAGAAAATTACCTGGAGGAATTAGGGTAAGAGGCAGGGGAATATTATGCACAGACATAAAAAGGTTTTCCATCTCCAATTATTTCTCTTATATCTATTTGGAAGCTTTCCCAAAACTGACATGCAATTTCAAAGCTCAGAAATTAAGTTTCTTCCTAGGTAATTACTTTCTCTAGTAATAAATTTAATAGCAATAAAATTAAACACAGCAAAAGCTCTTTGAATATCCCAAAAAATTAATAGGAAGCAGGCTCTAAATACAAAGCACTGCTCTATCCCAACCTGTGTGGAGATATGAAACTCACTCAAAGAAAGGTGCTGCACAGAAAATGCCAACATGCCCGTAGGAAAACACAGACTGAAAATATTTGCAATATATATAACAGTCCTATAATGTGTTACTAGTAGTTATTTCAGTGTATATGAACTCGTGTATTTAAAATGCATCATCTGCCTGACCCATTTAATGGCTCCACGTGCCCCAGCCAGACCAAGGTGGCTGCTGATGACATGCAAACAGGAGAGAACTCCAGGTCCAGATGTTCATGCCCAGCAGCAACCCCAGCTGTTTAGAACATAATGTCTTTGCCCCTTTGAACCAGACAAAATGTGTTGTACAATGATCAGGGACATGAAATAAATATATTTGCAGTGAAGTTTCCAGTGTCACTTCCCAGGGTGTGATTGTGATTTATAGAGTTGAAAAAGGTTCTACCAGTGGAAGAACAGCATTTTGAGGTGGCAGCTTGTGACGCTACAGAGGAATAAACAGTCCACGCTCACTGTCAAATGCAAAGTAATATTGCATGGCATTGAAAAAGCAGACTTGCTGCTAATTTCAAACTTAAAGAAGGAGGAGTTGAATTTATCTCAATATGGAATGAAGGCTTTAATGCTTTTCCTCTTTAATTTCAAGAACAACTTCTATGAATTTTCATGTAATAGAAAAGAAGCCCTCTGATATCAAAGTGGCACTTAATTTGAAGTATTATTTAACTTAAAGCATTACTCAGGCAGCACTGCAGAGATCATGTTTGCTTCAGAATAAGAGTGTGAGTGAATTTACCAGACTGTGTTGTGGGTTTCCTTGCAGTGCACACCCACAACACTCACTGGCCACAGCTGGTGCAATGGCCTATGCCCTCAACACAGAAATAAGTTTTATGTGTGTTGAATACTAGAAATTAGATGGTTTATAATACAATTTTCACTATTTTAAACTATGCAAGTATTGCCTACAACTTCATAAGTCTATAATCAATCACTGAGCCAATAAAACAGAGTGGCTTTTTGGCATGTCTGCCAACAGGGCAGGCTTAGCCACTGTTTTGAGTAATGACAGCTGACATTGATGGCATTACTGTGAGGGAAAACCACCCAGACCCACAGATGCAGGAAATGCTGAACACAGCTTAGGATAAAATGGGCAAAGCAAGAGAGCCATTTGCAGCTCTCAAATCTTAAATCTAGCCTGATTTGAAGTAATGGCTGCATTCCTCTCCCTTTCCCACAGACCCCAGACTGAGTTCAGGAAAAGTATGGTTTAGGGAAAAATAATTTTGGTATTATTGAGTTAACTACCTGTTACCCCTGCTGGGAGGACTTGTCAGTTCTCCAGATCTCAGTGGTACAAAAGGACTGACTGGGGCTCCCAAGCATATCCTAGATCTATACAAAACAAACAGACAAAAGCAAAGGGAAGTACACAAATACACAGTATTTTCCTTCTCAATATTTCCAATATTCATATCCTCTAGGCTGAGTAAAGCCCTAGACACACAGGCACTATTATATGTGGCAGTGGTTTTGGTCTACTGCTGCTCATGGCTTTGCTGCCAGTGGCTGATCTATTATCTGTTTAGGGGGCATATAAGTACTAGTTCAGCTCCTTCCCAACCTACTTTTCCCTCCCTCTACATCTAAAATTCACAAGTTCCCTTGAAGATTTTGGCTCAATTGTCTACATTTATATCAGAGCAAATACAAGTGTCCATCTGTTATATGTATTCTAGATGAGATTTTCTCTTGCAAAAGGGATTTGAACCTGTTTAGTTTGAGTTTCCCCTAGAAATTCTCTCTTAGAGAAAGGAAGTCCAAAGTGAGCACAAGTTTGACTCTTTGTTTGTTGGGATTCTGGAGTTCCAGTTGTATTCTTTCCACTGACATGATACGTATAAGAAGCAGCTTCAGAATTTAACCCAACCATCAACAGCTGCAGAGCAAAACTGCTCCTGATTGTGGCCCAAAATTAAAAGGAAAATGGAAATTACTCCGTGTCCCTCAGAGCATTTAAGTTTTGTGGAGACCTTTTCCTATATGAAATGTGTCCTGAGAGTAAACCACAAACCATGCTAGAAAATCACAGTGATATACAATGATGTATGAACAAAAAAAATTCCAGGAAAGAAAAGCATTATGCAAACTTCAGAGCTCTTTCTGACCACAAGTGAAACCCCACATTTTTCCTGGTGACAGCATTGTTATGCATCTGTAGTTACAGAGGAGTGTAAGAAACAATTGTCAAATGTGACTGACACTGAAGCAAACACCTCCAAACACAGGGGGTGGGAGGGAGGAGAGCAGTGGAGCATCAAAACATCTGTAACTGTTGGAAGCACAAAAAACATCCAATTCTGTATCCCCAGAAATATATGTCAGGTCTCAGCTAATAGGAAGATGACCGAAAATGGAGCCTGGGAGGACCACAAGCAGCAGTCTAGACCTTTGCTCTGTTTGCCAGCTCTGTAGTGATTCACAGCACAAATAGCTGCTTCCTAAAGATGTTCCAGTCACGGCCTAGAATTAGCAAGTTCTGAGCTTGCTAATTCTAAAATATTTTAAACTGAACTATTGAGCTGTAAAGAGCAGAATTACAGCCTACCTCTACCAAACAGCTCTTTTTTTTTCCCCAAACCCCTGTCTTTTAAAAGATGAAGGCTTGCCAACCTCTTTATATAACTAGCACTCATGGGGCATCATTCCTATTTTAGTTATATCAGGAAAAAATTTAGTTATATCAGGAAAATTTAGTTATATCAGGAAAAAATAGGAATGATGCCCCATGAGTGCTAGTGAGCACAGCATGCAGCCCTTTCACAGAGTCAAAGTTGTTCCTTCCATCAGCTTGAGTGAACACAGGGTTTTTAACATATATATAGAAGCAGACTATACTGAAAAACTCAAAATATTGCAGAGAACACCACAGTTTCTAAAGGATGCCTTCAATATGGCATTACAAGAGTGCCAAAAAAAAGGGGAAGAAAATTAAGAAATACAACTGCAAAACAAACAAAAAGAAATATGGAAGAAAATTACTGTCAGAGAATGAAGCATTTTGTATTAAAGGATCTTATTTTTTCCCACTTGCCTCTGAGTAAACCAAGGTCTTCTGTGCTCCTTTGCTGTGGTGCCCACAGAACTGTGATGCCTTTGCCAGAATCAGGCTCCTTGGGGCTCTGGGGTGGGAGCACAGCACAGCAGAGGGGGCTCAGGAGCCTGAGCAAGCATCCTGCACTCCAAGGCTCTGAGCAAGCCCAGGCTAAGCTACATCTCACACCAAAGGCTGCAGCAGGCTCTGGAGCAGAGCACAGGCACCAGAAACACCTTGGGTTGGTCGTTATTGCAGGGAATTAGCACACATCTTCCAAAAGCACACGAGGGGCTGCTGCTCTCTCTTGGCACTGTGTGGCAGACCTTGCTGGTAATACACCGTGAAAGGGAACTGCTCTGGAAACAGAACATTGCACAACAGCATTCCTCTGCTGTGGTACTGATTGGGTGCCAATTATGTATCATTAATATTGTGTTTGGATAGCAAATCAGGCAGACTCAGCTAAAATAACACAGCTTGTTTTACTAAGTCTTTGTGTAAATAAAACTATTGTACTGTTCATATTCCATACTTATTGCTTCTCCCTGTGTGCCTGATTCTGCTTTTCCTCTACTCAGTAAAAACCAGTTCCATAAGTTTTTCATTAGTTTCACAATGTATATTTCACAACATACAATAGTCACAAATTTGACCTTGCTCCAGCCATTTTCTGCAAAAGGTCTCTCATTCTCTGCAAGATACAACCATTTGTTCATCACTTTCCTTGAAGGCTGAATAAAAAATAGAGAGGTCATATGTCATTTACTTTTGTATTCACAAAATCCTTCCCCAACTCCTAAAAGCAATGCCACGGCACACCAGGGATCCAGGACTAGTGGTGCTCTTGTCTGCAAAGGTGCAAATGGAGTCCAGAGCCAGAGCAAGATGAAGATACATGGTATCCCAACTAATCTGCAACTGAACAATTAGACATCAATGGGAAAAAAATCTAAGTAAATTTCAATTATGAAGTCATTCACTAGTAACTATTATCAAACCAAGAACTTTCTCATACATTGCTAAAAAGTAAACAGGCATGCATACCTAATGTCTGTACTGACCATTTACCCCACATCTGGACAGAGTAATAAGCACAGCTGGAGGGGCTACCTGCAGGTCAGTAGGCTGGATCAGCCAACCAGCACAGAAAATATCTTTTGATCATGAAACAAGCCTGTGCAGATTTCAGTAAGTAGCATCTACAGACAGTTCAGAAGGTGCGCATTATTCTTGCAGAATTCCAAAAGGGAACGAGGAACACAGTGTAAAGAAATCTAATATCAAGTGACTCCAATCACACAGTTAGCACACTCAATAACCGTGAAGAACTGGTGACTACAGATATTTCAAAAATATTTGTTAAACAGAAACAGGAGAAATAAACAAACATTGGAGAAACAGTTTGCCTTTGTCTTGCAGCATACAGAGCGTTGCTGAGCATGTCCCCACCTTGTAATTTGGTAACTATTGTGGCAAGAGGTGATTAACTTCTCACTGCATAGGCACTGCTTTCCAAAGGGAGAGTTTGCTGTGAGGAGTTTAAAGATGGAAATGCTGGAGGCTGACCGTAAAGCACACAGTTAAATCCTTCAGCACAAGCATAAACTCCAAATTGCAAACCAAGTGACCACTCTAGGGAGTGCATGGGACTTGGCAAGAGTAACCCTTATAGCTGTGATATAAAATTAGACCCCAGGCAGACTCTGGTTTGTATCAGGAATCATTTGTTCTGTTTTTTCCACTGACAAGAATTGAAGCATAAGCATTGAGTTAGGCTTGCTCAATCAACTCCCAAATCTCACAATATACAAAAAACTGAAAAAAATCACATGAAATCAAAACAATTTGAGAGCTGTATTGGGGTGTCTCCAATACAGCCTTGGATGTACTGTTCAAGCAAGAACATTCAAGAATCCCCTTGTTCAAGCAAGGGGATTCATCCTGCCTAAATATGATTAACGAATAGCAATGGAATCTCCCAAAAAACAGCCAATAGACAAAGTTGGTCAGACTCAATGGACATGAGTCCAGAAAATAAAGAGATGAAGAAAATAAATGTCATAATCTTTAAAATATCAAATTCCAGATTGTTGTGCGTCTGTTCAGATTTAACATTACACAGGTAAAAGGTAAAGTTACTTTAACACCTATTTCCTTCTGCATGTTTCTGTCTCAATTCCTTCCCCCGTCCCAACCACCAAATCTCCAGGTGTTTTTCTTTCAGACTCCTCCATATAATTAATTTTCAAATAATAATTATTTGAAATAATTTTCTAATACTAATAACAATTTCAAACAATAACAATATAATAATAATTTCCATTTTTTTTAACTTCTCTTTACCTCTAACCAGCCTTTTTTTCTCCCACACATTGCAAAAAAGTTGTATCATGCCACCTGTAAGGCAGTAAACAATTCATGCATCAAATGCAACTTGAAAAGGAATAAAAAAACTTCACTACCTATTAAAATTAAGCTTTTGGACAAAATAATCTTGCCTGAGAATATTTTGCATTATGAGTCAAGTGCTTAGTTCTCAGTCAAAGACCTTAAATATGGTGACTCTCTTCAAGTCATATTTATATCAAGCTAGAATCTTGCACCATATTCAGGTGCACTTTGCTACATTTTTTCTCTGTACACCAATAGTGGCAGAGTGATTCTCTCACACCAATAGTGGCAGAGTGATTCTCTCACACCAATAGTGGCAGAGTGATTCTCTCACTCATGTCATATCAGGCATAGAGGCTGTTTTCTGGACAGCTGTTCACACTCCTAGAGCAATTACTACAATTCATAATGAAAAATTGGTGTATTTCAAGCTGTTCTTAGCACAGTTTGGCAGTTAGGAAGTATTTCCAGATCATTTCAGGTATTTCAGATGGACAGATCTAATTCTAGGCTGCTGTTGGAGATTTCAGCATGCCCCATGCTCAGATGTTATATTTCTAGCAGAGATGATGAAAAGATTCCATTTTTAAATATTAAATTTCTGCATTTGGTAATCTGAACCATATTAAAGTGGAATATATGTTTCATACAGAATTTGATTAACATGGTTGTTTCAAGAAAAGTAAATACTCATACATCTTTCAGAATCTTTTCATAAACAATAAAGAAAAAGATTGTTCCTAACTGCAGGATGAAAAATGCAATAGAAATTATGAAGTAAAGTAACAGAAAGATTAAATTTAAAAGCATCTAAAAAGAAGTCAAAATAAAGTTTTTAGTAGCCATTTATGGGTACTGGATGGTATAGGTAATTACTGCAGAACAATTTGCTCCTGAAAATACTCACCTGTATGCTACAGGAATTAGACTTGTTTCCTGACACACCATCCTGAGCAACATCCTGAGTGGATATTAAAAACATCTTCTGTCTAAAGTTTAGTCAAAAGCATGTTGAATTTGTCTCCTGTGTCACAAAATTTATTCCAGGAGCCTACAGAGCACTGGAGAAGTCTGTTCTTTAAATATGCTTTAATTTTGTTTGACAAATATAATCCTCCTGCAGTGACATGTTGTAACACACAAATGCAACTAGTGAAGCAGAAGGAGGCTCTTTTCATTAGGAAACATGGAAAAAAAAATGTTCAGCTGAAGAAAAACACTGAGACAGCATGTAAAAACCCATACTGAAAGCAAAAATAAGACCAAGGAACAGCAAAGGTTAAAATTACGTTAAAATCTAGCAGGAAAATTCAGCATCTCTACCTTCAGAACATGTGTTAAATACATATGAAATTCAAATGTATTTTTAAATTACTGTATTAACTCTATGTGGGGAATTTTTAAGTTCTTGAGGGGTTTGGGGGTTTTTTGGCTTTTTGTTGGTGGTGATGGTGGTTTTATGTTTTGGGGTTTTTTTGAGTGGAGCATTTGTAAACAAAATCCCAGACTCAGCAAAAAGATCCATCTGGATCCCATGCTGCCCAATTTGCCTTCTCAAATTAGACATTTGCTTCTAATCAGAGCTGTCAAGCTGTAATAAAGAGAGAAAAATAAGAGCTTTCAAACAATGCATATGGCCATGTAAGAATTTTCTTTTACCTATAGAACCTTGCCTTCAGATCCTCCCAGGTAAAGAAAACTAACCTGGAGATTTTAGTGGCCTCTCAGAATTACCAGTTTTGTAACTTTTCTACCACACAAGTTAGTTTTTAAACTTGTGCCTCTGTTCCCCAAGTGGTAGCACCCTCACAAGACATTTGTGACAGATCTGATGGGTTTTGTGTTATTTAGAGTTACACTTGATGAATAAAGAAAAGGCACAAGACCAACAAGCTCCATCCACATGCAAGAACAGGAAGCAGCATTGAATGGATCTCTTTCATAGCCATGCAGAAGCACAGATAAAGGAAATTATGACTTCAAACTGAGCTACACTTTTGCTTTGCATATCTCTTGCAATGAGAAGAACAAGTGTAGCTTGGGACCTTGGCATTCTGTCACACACTAGGAAGAAAGATAAAGGCACAAAGTTATGTAAAAGGAATTAAAATATTAGGTGCAGGACTGAGAAAAAACATGTTAATATTTCCTCAGAAATACTGAGGAATATTAGCACTTGTGGCAGAGCAGAAGTCAGACTGCAGTCAATTTGTTTTGTTTTTGTTGTTCACTTCCATGGCTTGTAATAGCAGAAGGATTCAATCTAGAGGACACACATCCTAAAATATGCAACTCCTTACAGTATCTTCACTACAGCCACCTGAGGAATAAGCAACAATTTCCTTGAACATGGAACAATTGTAAATTAACATATAGTAGCCAAGCACAGCAGTAACACAGTAATAACTATCTGTTTCCCCATCCCAGTTAATGAATTCCTGAGGGCAAGCAAAATAGCTTCCAGCTGATGGAGTTCTGAGGGCTGAATATGAATCATCCCCTGCCTCATCAGCATCCTGACTCATCTTCATTGTGCACAAAACAATGTTATTTATTTATTGCCCATCTCTGCAGCACGTGGGTGCCAGTTTTCAGTCGGTGTGCTGGCAGGCAGGGCTGGACAGCACGGGCTCTGCCCGTGTCAGATAGCTGCTGCCTGTCCTTGCTGCTAGCACCAGCTTCTTTTGCTCTGCTTTGTCTTTCCCTCTGCTGCTGTCACTCTGGCAGTTGCAGTAAGTGGCTGAATTTGTCACTGCTGTCCCATTGTTCAGGATTCTGGGTGAAGTCAGTAACGATGCAGGAGTGGGAGCCCAGCCTTACAGATAAGCAGCAGGGAAAATGGGATGGGGCTTGTTGGTAACACAGCTCCAAATGCTCTCATTGTTATCAGCTACCATTTTGGTATCATCAAAGCCAGTTTCTTTTGTTTCTACGTGTATCATTCACATCTATTTTAGTGGGAACTGAGCTTTTGAGCACTTCCAATGCATTTACTTTTCACCAGGCAATTGCATTCTGCATTAAATCATTCACATAATTACTACTCATAAGTAGTTAGAGGGCTGATTTTTCTCTATACAAATCCTTTTGCATTTCCTTTGGCAATGCTGCTTTCCTACATAAACAAAGCTATCCACAAAGAGAGAATTTTACCTGCTAAAAAATGGGCAACACACCATACCAAGGCTGGATTTCAGGCCTTTTCTACAATTTAACATCTTTTGTTTCTTTTGGGGTTTTTTTGAGTTAGGCTTCCCAGCCTTCAAATTTCAAATTAGTTAAGATACATACTTCAAGGTAGAGAAGTCTTGAATAAACATGCTAAGTATTTGGAAAAAAAAAGAAACTAACAACAAAAAACAGGCAGCAAAGGACAATAGGAATAAGAAAATCATTTCGGTTAGGAAAGACCTGTAAGATCATTGAATCCAACCATTAACCCAGAACTGCCACATCCACCACTAAAACATGTCCCTAAGTGCCAAATCGACACATCTTATAAAAACCTGCAGGGGTGGTGACTAAACCACTTCCTTAGGCAGCCTGTTCCAGTGCTTGAGAACCCTGCCAGTTAAAACATTTTTCCTGATATCCAATCTGAAACTCTTCTGTCAGCTTTCAGTAACTTATTTCCTTGGGGTATCTGAATTTTGGAGTGCTCTTCATAAATAGTTCTGATTTGTTTCTAGAACTGGTAAATCCTCGTGAGCTTGTTGGAAATCTTTAAGTATCATATTCAAATATGTCAACAGATACGGTAGCTAATCACATGTATGCACATTAAAAAACTCAGTACACTCCAGACTGGAGGACACTCAAAAAATGTGGATGTAAAGTCATTCAGTCCTTAGAAGAGACACTGACAATCCACAACTATGACTTCACTGGAAATGGTGTATATGCAAGTAATTATTTCCCACATAGAAAATGCAAGAAATCTTACTGACGGTTCTCTGACATTTTGAAGCCTGGAAATGAAGCAACTATTTTAAACGGTTGAACAAAACCAAAATTTCAACAACAAAAGAAAGAATCCTGTAAGATTCACTGTGTGAAATTTTTGCTTTTTTTTCTTTTCATTTTCTTTTCTCCTTACTTACTTGCTTCAAACAGCATGGCCTCCATTCTCATGCTTTACTACAAAAACCTAAGAGCCAAAGGGTTGCTCTAGTTATCTCAGTTAAAAGATTTTAAAGGGCACCCAAAAAAATCACAGTTGGAGGAGCCCTGACATTCCTGTGGTGAAATGGCAGCAATCTGGAAAGGGACTGCATGGGCAGACAGCTGCATTAAATCTCTCTGGTCCCCTATCAGTACACCATTATTTCATTTCTCCCACAGAGGCTCAAGATGTGGAATTTGTTTGTTTTAAGAATGGCTTCTTTAATTTAATTACTTCAGCACACAAAATGTCCTGTCATCTGAAGAGTGTCACCATATCTGCTGGTCCAAAAGGCAATATACGGAGAGCTGTTTGGAAATAAACACTTCTGCAGCAAGCCATGATGCAGGGACATGGGAAGGAGAGGATTCTCAGGAACACAGGTTATACTGTCTCCTCCATCCTTTATCAAGGTGTCTCACATGAAGGTAAAACAATACAAAGGGAGCACGTCAAACACCCACAACTCCACAAGAACAATCTGACTTACAACATCCACACAGTGAGTTCTTTCTTATTGTCAGGCACCAGAGCAAGGGACCCCAGTGGGACCCTAATGCCAGAATTTATAGAGCCAATTTCTTTGCTGCCTTTTAGCTGTGTCAGTGCTTATTGAGATATATCCCCAATACCTACCTGATACTTTGGAACAAACAAAAACTGATCAGGAAGTTTTCTGACCACAATTCACAGTCACAGTACCATTTAAAGGAAATCTTGCAATAAAAGTTTAACCCATTCCTTTTCAGCAGGAGGGAGACGCTGTTCTCTCCCGTTCAAGCTGCTGGCAAAATTCAGAATTCAGAAAATTATGTATTATTTAAAAGAGTGCAATTTTTTCTTCTCTTCAATTTTTTTTTTACTATTTTTACAATCATATTTTGGCAATAAGAACACCACAGTGCCCAGGAAAAAAAAGTACAGCTATAGAATTTAAATTTGCCTATTGAGCTACTATAAGTTCAGAGCTATATCATATCCTATTATATACACAGTAGCAGAAAAAACTGAACCCAGTAATCCTGTAGTATTCTTCAGACACTGAAAAATGTTTTAGATCTCTTGAATCAACAGTTCAAAATCTATTTTTCATTCAGTTTCAAGTTCAAGTTAAGGAAACCTCCTATTGGGGACTCCACAAAGTAAATTTCTTTTCTTCATGAGTAAAGAACTTCCTGTACATATTAAAATATGCCAGGACTCTAGTAACTTATATATCCTATTCTTGAAGTTTGGAGAATTTTTTTCTTACACTCATTTAGGAATGTGTTTTCTTTCAATTGTTTAATTACAACCAGAGGAACCACATTTTGGCAGTTTTAATTCCCTGGTTTCTGCAGTAATTTCTTACACGACATACCAGTGGAGAGGAAAAAAAAAATGTTTTTCAAAAGCTAACATACCATTATCTGACAGAAGTTAATGCAAAGTAAAGGGAAAGAATTGCCGTGTGTCTAAGTGAACTCAAAAGCACAGACAGGGAACTTAGTGTAATGAGACATTATTAAAAAATACAGATGGTCCTCAAGAGCTTAAAGACAGCTGACAGCTCTTACCAATCTGAGGTGAATCTTCAAATGAAGCTTTATTGAGCAGTTTCTTGGTGAAAAAAAATTCAAGAGCCAGAGAAGGCAAGGATTCATGCCAATTTGTGAAGATAAACTAATGATTTATTTATTGGCCAAAAATGTAATTTCCCATCACATTAATCACACTAAAGTATTCTCAAAGAGACAGAGGTAAAACAATTGTATTATTTTGCAGATCAAAATTGTAATGTTTGAGGTTGATCTAAAATTTTCCGTTTCATTTTCATCAATTTTCACTGGGTAATAAATATATTTCTGTAAGCTGACAAAACCAAGTTTTTGGAATTTCCTTTTTTTTAAATATTACAAAGGTGACAAGCATCTATGTTTCAAACTGTGAGTTTTTGGAACTGTGTGTGTGCAGTGGCAGAAATGCTCAGAGCTCAGCAGCTCCAGGGTAAGGTGCTCAATTTCTCACTGAAAAAGGCTGATGTAAATTGGGCTGCACGAGCCACGTGCACCAAGAGCTTGGCTCAAAGCACTTCTGCTCAGGACTGTTTGTCCTGGCACATAATTAGTTTGTTATATTGCTGCTCATCTAAACACTGTGTCTGCTGCAGAGTTATGCCCTCCACACTCAGTGTTTTCTTATCTGCTGGGCTCTTGTTCCTTATTACCGAGTCCTGAGCACTCTATTCCATCTGCCAGCACTAAATATTATTTGTGTTGTGCAGACCATAAAGGCAGGTTCAGTCCCTTCTGCATTCACTGTCTGCCTTCACTGGTGATCTGTGGTTCCACTCAGCAGTGAATTGCTACTGAAGAGGGTCCTGGCTTGTGCTATGGCACCTATAAATATATATCTAGCTATATACATGCACTGCACACCTATATATACATATATCATGTACCTTTCAAGGTAACTGGGTGGATATTTCAATTTGCAAATATACATTATGATGAATTATGTAAGATGAATACTTCTTTTAAAAAGGAATTTAAAGAAACAGTATTCAAATGTAAAAAATATGAACAACTAGTTATATTTTAGCCATTAGACAAAAAAAAAAATCAAGCATAACATGCTGGAAGTGCTTTATCCATAGAATTTTAGCATTTTATGTAAAATACCATCATTACAGGATGTCACCTTAAATAGTTTAGAAAAATTAATCTTTTTTTAATCACTGAGTATTTTTAACAAATTTTTTTTTGCTTTTTTTGTACAAAAAAGGCAACTTTGACACAGTAACACATTAAAAAACTTGATTAATGGCTTAGTAATATAAAGGGAAGCATGCTCAGGATTTTGTTCTTCTTTATATTCGATACTGTGGACTTGAAATTGCTAAATAGACTAAAAAAAACTTCAGCAAACAACACAGAGTTGTGTATAGAAAGAAAACTAACACAAGGTCACATTTCCACTTGATTTATTCAGACCACCTTTAAAAGTCATTTGACTTTCAGTTAACAAGTGTAGGCAGTGTATGGTCACTTAATTGCACGGGAACTAAGCAGATTAGCATTGGCAGTACTTGATTATGAAACCAAGTCATGAAATAGCATTAACCCTTATTAAGTGCTCTTAAAGAAGAGTGGAAAAATAGGTAGTTTAACAACAAGGCAAATGCTGCCAGAGAGAACACAGACAAATATTCCAGCGCTCCATCATCAGCCTCTACATTACCAGGACTGTGCAATCCAGGAAGAGGAGGCAGTACTGGAAAGAAACAATAAGTGAAGGTTTATACACCTACAGAACACTGTTCTGCAGTGTCTTTAGACATCTCAAATAAAAGCCAAATATTCGTGAAAAGTTGCCACGAGGATATTTTTGAAATTTGCCTGGAGTTGACTCCTTAGTAATTGAGGTAACTAAGAAAGCAATTTTAAAAGGCAATTCATTAATTTAGAAAGTGTATAAAAATTAAAATTATTAATTAAAAAAACTGAGGTTTCTCTGTAGGTTTCCTAATTTAGTCAGAAGAATTTATAATAAAAGGAAATCTTCTGCATTATGAAGAAGTCCCTGTCAGAGGTTGCAAGGAACATTGTGATACTGAATTCATTAATTTAGAAAGTGTATAAAAATTAAAATTATTAATTAAAAAAACTGAGGTTTCTCTGTAGGTTTCCTAATTTAGTCAGAAGAATTTATAATAAAAGGAAATCTTCTGCATTATGAAGAAGTCCCTGTCAGTTAGAGGTTGCAAGGAACATTGTGATACTCTTGCCCACCCAGTGCTTCATTTTGCATTATTCCAGCTTAAACACACAAGTCATTACTAATGCACTAATAATGAAAAGATGTCTCTAAATTGTAATATGCTTTCCTTTAACAAAGAAATTCCATCCTCAACTCTAGCAAACCACACTATGAAGGCCAGCTGCCCTGCAGAACCCTCCCCAGCCAGTCAGCACATCTGACTCATACTTAGTAGTTATTGGTTTTAGGGGTATTTTTTCACTCTGATGAAAAAAGTGCTCCAGCACTTAGCAGGCATCCCCCCAAACAGAATTCTGTTAAAAGAAAGGGACCAAGCTTTGCTTTTTGTGCTAATCCTCTTCCACAGCAGTGTCCTGGTGTCCAGGCTGCTCTGGGACCAGTTCTCCCACCCATGGGCTCTGCTGTGCTGCATCACCCAGCCCTTCCTCAGGGCTGGTTCCCCCAGTGCTGCAGCTACCTGGTCACAAGTGGGTGCAGCAAACCAGTGCTGGCTGCTGCTGTGGCCAGAGGGTTAGACAGAGCCAAGCTGGATGTCCCTGAGACAGCTGCAAAGAGAGCTGTGTGCAGGAAAGAGTAAATCTGCAGCTGAGGAGCCAGAGGAGGAGCTGTGGCTGCACCGTTCTGTGCCTCCCAGTGCCCTTGGAACCAGGATGGTTCATCTGACAGGATGCCTCATACTGCACTGCTGGCCACTGAAAATCCACAAAATCCCTCAAATCCACAAATGTATCAACTTACAACCAAACATTTTAATTTGGGCCAACCTTAGGAGGGCATTACATCCAAAGACTATGCAGGATGAACAATTACAGATTTCTTGGCAATTCACACTACTCTGCATTCAGGAATTCTCTGCAGGAATAGACAATTTAAACCAGTGTTTCATTAATAAAATTGAACACAAGGAAAGAAAAACAAAACCACAAGCAGGACAGAAATACTTTGCTAGCCTAAAAATGCATGTATCCCAGACAAAAGCTAAAGCTTCTTTTTCTTAGCTGCTGGTGTATCTTTAAATAAAAGGCATCAGTCTGTTTGTGTTGTAAGGATTGTCATCAGGAGAAGCCACCTTGGATGCAGGTATCCCATCCTTAAAGATGTAGCCATAGACATCAGTGTGTGCTGGCAACTCTTAGGTGATGTAAACTCTCCAAGAATAATTAATACATAACCTTGGTACTGGACATGACAAAACCTGGGTTGCCACAACTCTGCTCTTATTTTGTATGCTGTGCTAATTAGATGAAACTACTCTGTGTACACAAAACCTTTTTACCTCACCTCACATCATTGTTTTACTGGGTAGACAGTTCAGATTATCTGTGTTTATACTGCCTGAAACAAGAATATTATCTGATATTCCTTCCCTTTTCCCTGTAACAGATCCCAAGTATCCTCCTGGTACTATTAACATTGCTAACAACCACAAAGAGGACAGTGGAAAATAGCCAAGTTGTTTACTGCTGTATCTGGACAAGGACTTGTTGGCTCTGTTTTGCTTGTAAAAAAGGAGAATTGCCTGATCCAGACATGGCTCGTCATTGTTTTATTTTACACACAAGCTGTGTATTCAGAAAATCAAAGAGGTTTGAAAACCCCAGCCAGAGCTACCATCTGATGAGGACAGCTCAGTCATCCTTCTGGACAACTTCCTTCACAGCACTTGGCGTGAAGAGCACAAAGGAGAAGGATTTAACTTGCCGTAATTTTGGTCATATTAAGAAGTCTTTTAAGTAGCAGATTCAGCTTCCACCTGCAAATGATAGTCTGGAAATGGAACAGGTGTAGTTTTACCACTTTATAATGTCTCTGGGAGAAGGATGATAGCAGAGACATTTGCTCTGCACAGATGCCACCTCCTGTAACAGAAGGACAATGATGGGATGGTGACCACTAGGCTGATACATGTCCCATGAAGTCCATTAGCAGCTACACAGCATCTTTAGGAGGTGTTGCACTGTTTTCTGGAGCAGGCCCCAGCATCCCCATATAGTTTCATAACAAATGGAGCTACATAAAAACTGTGGAGTGAATTCAACCACTGAAATCACTGTCCTCAGAGTAACATGAAGTATTGTGTACTTCAGCTTTCCAGCAATATCATTCAGCATTTCTCATTGTGAGTGACAAGGTTTAGTGGTTTGGGGGTTGCAGTGATAGTGCTGGGTTGTTGGCTGGACTTTATCTTAAAGGTCTCTTCCAACCTGATAATTCTATAATTTTATTATTCTCTCCTCACCTTTATGCTTGATTCTTTTAATTTCTGGACAATTTGCTTGTCTAGGTATAAATCAGATTACATCTCACTATCACAGCAATTTCCCATCCCCTATCTGAAGCACAAATACTTCTTTTAACCTTTAAAATTTTAGAGAAACATCTTCCTCTGATGCATGAAAATTCATGTGCTATAACACAGTGCCCACCTTTCCCAAACAAAGATGAGCTTCATTGAAAAGGCACCCTACAAAACTGCAATTTTCAATACAGCTGGGGATCTGAAGCAACAAGGTGAATACACCAGATTAGACTACAAGTTATTATCAGCAACCTGCACAGTTCAGATCTCTGCGCAGCAAAGCATGTGCTCAGCAGCAGCAGCAGGATGCACCATGCAGACTCAGTCAGCAACTCAAACTGCCCGTGGGTGCTGCTCCTAAGGAGCTGGCATCACACAGCAGCACTTTGTTACCATCCTACACAAACTTCACACACAGGATATTTTCCAACCAAGACTTATTAAGAAAACCTCAGAAATTATGCTAGCTTTCATCAATTGAGAACTTCATTTATATAGCTAGTTTATCTGGCATGATGTAATAATAATGGCTATAAATTAAGTCAGAAGCATGTTAAAGACAGAAATATCAGACTGCATATGAAATATTGAGATAATATATTTATTACTACAGACTGGAAGTCTAGACAGCAGTAAAGATTACTATTTGAATCTATCTTTCAAAGAAAAATAATGTGGTCATAAAACCTGTGCAACCAAGGAATAAAGGCCTTTGAATGAGTTACAGAATGTAGCTACCAATAAATTTCACAGGAACAACAAAAAAAGAACAAGATTTCAATCACTATAATCACTAAAAGTAAATAAAGAAAATAATAAAGAAAAAAAAAATAATTACAACTACATTTTCAAGAAAAATTGCCACTTAAATCAGTGGAAAATTTATCTAGGGAAACGTTTGAAGAACTAGAACAAATTTAGTGGGTTTTTTTTAAAAGCTCATTGAGAAAGCAAGAAGAAATTAGTTGGCATTTTCAAAGCACTAACAAAATCCTTGCACAAAATTGTTTTAAAACTTCAAATTATGGGTTTTTTCCCTCATTGCAGAGTTTGCATAAGGACTTAGGGAAATGAAGGACATAATGACTCATTAAGGGAAGATGGAAGAATAAAAACAGGCTGCAAAAACCTTTTATTCCCAGTCTAAGTAATATTTTAAAACAAGGACTCACAACTGAATTAAAGTGGTATTAAGGTAAAGGGTATTCCTGTGAGGCAGATGTTTATAATAAATTTGTAATTTACTCCACAACCCCCTGAAAAGGGGTTGTGGAGTAAATTGGGTATTTCTCTGAAGTCCAAAAGAGTTATTAACATTGCTTTTGAACCACTCACTCCAACTACAGCCGTGGTAGAATTCCCACTTTAATACAGACAATTGTCCTGCACTTTCTTTTTTATGGCTGTCCTTCCAGGAAAGCACTGGGGTCTGCAGTGTAGGGAATTGCTGCTACTCCTATCCTAACCCAAACATGAGCTTCAACTTTTATCTTACACATGCCACAATTATTTTGGTAATTAACCTCTGGAGGGTATCATAAATAGGAGATGAATGAGCCACACCAGTACATTAAAAAGGTACATGAAGTGAAAGTTTTAGAACAGACACTGCCAAAGAGAATATAAAGATTTTGAAGTCATCCCTAAGTCTTCAAGATACAGTTGACTTCAATGTCTGACATGCAGCACTTGGCTCTTGTGATGAAGCCATGATTCCTCATCTTCTTCAGAAGGTAATTTGTTTTGTCTTTCCTACTTTTCCATATAAAAACCCAAGGGGAAAAAAACTGTAGAAGTGTTTACAAACTGGCCTATCTTCAAGCTATTAAAAGTTGTCCCTTTTATGCCTGAGGTTAAATATGTACTAAATATTTGCGGGATTAGAAATTCAGAGAATTGCAGAATAGCCATAAAATTGTTTTAGAACTTAGTGAAAACTGAGCTTCAACAACAAGGTGGAAAAGAACATTCTAGATAATGGCTTGCATTTTTGAAATAGGAGAAGATATTTCCCATTCTCATGTTATGAGGCAATTATCTGATTTTTGAGCAAGGGTTTGACATTCTAAATCTGCATCATAAAGCCTCACTGTTACAGCTGAGAATTTTCTTTCATTTCTTTTCCATTCACATGTTTTTAAGAAGAAAGAATTCTTACTTTAGCAAAATAACTACAGTGTAAAATTTTAATGTTCAGCTATTAGACCGTGTTGATAGCAACTCACTTTTTATCTTTTAATTTCTCCATGGAGCTGCAGTTTGATGGGTGCAGAATTTTTCATGGGACATCTCAGAAGTACCAGTGGAAAGAATTACTGGATTCTTCAAGGGCTTAATAAATAACTTCTGAATTCAGTTTTTAAATGGTGATCTATCTAAACCAACTGCTCCAGCTGAGACAAATTACATCTTCTCAGCCTAGTGGTGAACATTCAAGATTAAATTTGAACTCCATTATAATTATCCAGTATTTTAATTTGTAAAATTCATGCTCTATTAAACAGATACAGCTCACATGTGGAGCCACTTTAATAATGAATAGTTCCAAAACAATATACAGAGTACCTAAAACCATAAGTTAATGAAAGATATTTTTACCAATATAAAAAACTAAATGTCTGATAGATTTGTGTAGATATATCCATTACACAAATTTAGATACAATTAAAATGTATTTCTGTAGTCAATTATTAACAAAAATAAAACAAACAAACAAGAACATCAAATAAACAAACAACAAAAACAAACATCACAACAACAAAAAAAAAAAATCAGTAAATTATCTGTCTAGGAAGCTGGCTAAAACGGTTGAGGACATTGCTCCAAGCTAGTCTCCATTCCAGCACATCCTGATCTGCAATAGTGAGTGAGCATTTCTCACCCACTCTACCGGAAAGATACCACTGCTTAAACAATCTGAAGATGATCTTAGAGGCTGTGAAATCAAATTTAATCAAAGCCAACTAAATTTGCACAATACCAGATGAGAAGCTTTCACACAATCCCCTTGCCAAGATCCAGTTAATAAATGCAGTGATCTCCATCTGGCCATTTTATACCATGGCAGATGCTTCTAAGCAATTGCTTTTTGTAGTTCCCCTTTACAAACTTACACCAAACTACTGTAACTACAGCAGCTGTAATTTATACATTCTATTTTTCCAAAGCAAGTCTGCAGATAAACATTTAATTCAGACTAACTTTTTCCAGTCCTTGTCCAGTTTAGTTTGGTGTATTCAAAAACTACATGATTATGGAATCAAATAGAACACACAAACTTAGCCCAAAATAAGAAAACGAGTGAATAATAATTGAACAGGTTAGTAAAAGTTTTTAAAAGGAAAATTACAAGCTTTTCAGACAGTGATGATATTGAGAATAGCAAAACCAGACACTGCTTGAAAATATCAACCTATCAACTCTTCCTCAGAACTGAAAATTATAATTACACTTGTAGGAAACAGAATTGTTTGAACATCATTCTCCTTCTCCTATCAGTTTACAATACCAGATACAGATTTATTGGAGATTAGGGGATAAGAAGAGTAAAGGAGAAGGTAAGGAGAAAGTGGATGAAATTCAGTATATTTTTAATATCAATAACTTAGCTGCAGGCTGAACAGCTCATAGTAGACAACAAACAGTGAACATGTAAGAAATAATTATAGCAGTGAAAGTAAAATGCAGTATAAAAACAGGCAACATGTGGTTCTCCACATAATAGCGTTGTTGTTGAAAAGAAGCAAAATGCCTCAGAAGAGCATTTCCCCCCAATGGACTTGAATTCAAACTTTCAGAATACACAGATCCCAGCTGCAGACCTGATCCAGCCAGAAAAATGAAATTAATCATTGCAGTAATAACTACCATAATCTCCTTTACAGAGTTTATGAAGTTCCAAAAACTGGGGTCTGATAATATTTTAAATAATGCTATTTTTAAAACTTCTGCTTCACTTGCATTAACCAGTGGCTTGCTTTTTCCTTACTCAACCCTATAGCTGAGATTGTTTCCAGTCTTTCAATCATCTCATAAACAAAAGCCAATTATTTATACTCTCATTAGGAGTTGTACCTCTGACATCCTGGTCCCACCATTTCACACCCAGACCTGTGGCAGCCAGGCTGTGTTTCTGTGGCCACAGAGGTGTAGGAATGCAGGGGATGGATGGCTGGCTGTGCACAGGGAATGTCCCCCAACACAGGGACAGAGGCAACAAAAAAGGGCACACACAAACCCAGGAAATAGGTGAAAGGAGCAATCCAAGCCTAACCATAGTTAATGTGTGCTTTCATAGAGTTTTCTGAGCCTGTGTGACTTCAAGAAGCATTTGGACAATGCTCTCAGGCACATGGTGTGATTCCTGGGTGTTCTGTGTAGGGTCAGGAGCTGGACTTGATGGTCCTCATGGGTCCATTCCAATCCGCATATTCTGTGATTCTATGATTTCTTACTCAAAGTATCAGGTATATATTAAATTTAAAACACAGTCAAAAGAAAGCCTATACTTCACTGAATTAAGTTTGTAATACATAAAACAAGACTTTGCAACACTGTTCCCCAAGTTTTCTGTGAAAGGTCCTTCCACAATCACGGAAAGAATTAGACCCATCAGAGGGGATCCAAACCAACCAGCAAGCGATGAGACTGGCTTCTTGTGCAGCCAGGATGAGTTCTGGGAAAGAAAACCTCCCCACACATGGGTTGCATAATAAAATCCATTCAAAGGAAAGGAATTCCTAGCAACTGATGGCATTAAGACTCAGACATTTGGAAAACAGTGTAAGGAGATGCAAATGGATCCATCTCCTTTTAGAACACCTCTATCTCTCCTCCAACACTCTTGCTGAGGACAAGGCATGACCAGGAGGGCTATGTCAGGACTCTGTGCAGGCTGTGAGCATGAAAGCTCAAGTTGTGTTGAGAAATCAACAGTGTGTGACTGTCACACCCTGAGGAGCAGGAGGTGCAGCAGGTGAAGGCAGAGGTGACTGCTGATCAGAGAGCAGCACATGCTCCTTTTACACAGGCTCAGTTTTCTGTCTGACACCAGCTTTGGTAAATTCTCCCAGAAGCTGCCCCAACTCAAATTCCAGGACACATCAGTAATGTCCTGCATTTGATGCAGCCAAGGTCCCTTGGAGGCCTGCCCTGAAGTTACTCCACATGTTATCTATCTAGTTTCATAACCTGGAGGAGAAACAGCACTACTTTATCCGTGGCTAATCAAACAAACTCGTTCCAGAAGTGGTGGTCACCAGAAATAGACCTAGTGGGGAACAGCCAATGCTTCCTGTCTGATCAACAAACCCGTGAAAGGGGGAAATTAAAAGATGCAGGTATAACCATCTGCAGGGTTCTGAAGAAGGCACTTTTATTCCCCCTCAGTCCCATTTTAGGAAGACAAGCCTCTGTGAGGACTCAGCTATACTCCCTAAAAATCATAAAATATACATGATATTCTCCAAAAAGCTTAGCAGGAGTGTGCAGTCAGACTTCTCCCAGACCAAAGCCAGCCATCCTCCTTTGGCAGACTGAAAACGCTGAACACATGCATGAAAAGTCTTCCCTCCAAGTCAGCACACTGCAGCTCCAGATAGCACATGAGCCTTGTCCAGATGTATGAAAAAAATTAAGCATTTGACACAACAACATCATACTTCTGCATCCTAAAGTGCTTTATAAAAACTCTACTTTTATACATGTTTTTTTCAGCAGAGCTTAGATATAAACTGTACTGCACCAGGACAATATACACACTAATTTGGGACTGGTTTCCAACAGGCCATGAAATTACTAGAAGTACTATCACTCATCTCAAAGAAATTGACATCTCCATCACAAAACATGAAAAGTCTCTAGGCAAAAATTTTACTGAACCTTGAAGGTTTCATGGGCAAACATGCAGCCCTTGTAACACAGGCCAGTTACAGGTATTTAAAGCTGAACCCAGGCTCTCTCAGCCCCACAGCAGCACTCTGCCTCTCCCAGTAGCTCTTGGGCTAGATCAGGTTCCAGCAGCTCTGAGCTTTTCAGATTGCAACATGGTGGCTAAGAAAATGCCAAAAAAATACGCATACACCCTTTGCTGAAGTGAAATCATGTCATGAATATGAAGGTCTAGCTGATGTGCTACCCACTCAAAATGGCAAGAACAAAAATGCTAATAGCTAGTAACCATTTAAAACAATACATTTTTAGATTAGATCCAAACTAATTTCTCTAATTGGAGGAGAGAGGGGCTCTCTGAAAGGAGAGAATCCATTTGAATCTCATCCTCTTTTCTAGAAGTCGGGGTTTGCCCCATATATTTAATCAACATTTTGGCTAGGCTGCTCTTCCCCAGACAAGTTTAATCTTTTCCTACCACTCAGATGCATTTATCACCTAAGATAGCATCTGAGTTTTATGGCAGAATGTTGCAACATCACTGAGGTCACAGCTGATGGAAAACTCTGCTTGTTCAGTGAAGATCTCTGTGCTGGAGAGTGTAAGTCCAGAAATGTATTTTAATTCTAACTTTAAAGAATTTTAAAAATGCAGAGGTTATTCTGATAAAGCTGCTTCACAAGAATAACTTGTTTACCTTCATTCAGCAACCTCTTTTCTTTTCAAAGCAGACCTCAAGATTAAAGGAAGAGTAAAGTAAAATACAGTTTGGAGGGAGTAGGTTTTACTAGGCCTTTTCCCTAAGATCTAAGGAAAAATTAGAAAAAAAATCTCAACACAGTAAGTTTAGTAATTTACTTTCCTCAGAGATACTGACAGAGACCAGCCACCTCTGCTGTAACTTCTGTGTTATTTGAAGCTTAGAGTGCCATGAAAATGGAATTTAGAAACTGTTCTGATAGTGCAGTGACAGCCACTACAAATATACTTTAATTATTCTGATTGTTAAACTTTGAATTTTACAATGTTGTCTACTTGCTGCTGTCATTATTAGCCCATCTGAACTGATTTTATACCCCTTTGTTAGAAATTTATTACAACTCATCCATCTGTCATTGCAAATTGTCCCTGTGCTTTTTGAGAATTCTGCAGCATGGCCATTCTATCATTTTCAATACACAGTTACATTTTGGTTTGAGCATTTAACATGAACTTACTTTTCCTATTTTATTGGGACACTCATAAAGCTTTTATCATATTCACCTAAACACAGCTTGATGTCTAAAAAACTGGATCAATCCTGGGGCTAGCACGTCTTTTAACAGCACACAACAGGAAATATTTGGAAGAAAGGGACAAACCTCCTTAGAGAAGCAAGGTATGATCAGCCATAAGATGGCATTAAGCTATCATCATAACAAATAAACCAAATTTTTTCTCCCATTGAGATAGTCTAACAAGGACTTACTAACAAGGACTGCGGTAGCAGTAGCCAAGGCTCAGATCAGCCCACACTGAACAGGAGGGCACTGTCACTCTATCTTGAGTTAAACAAGGCTGGAAATTCACTTATCTCCTTTGCAGCACCAGTCATGGCTCCAAAGGCAGAGGGATGAGGAAAACTAGAAAGCCTGTTGACTACAGAGGTAGTGGAAAAGAAAAGGAATAATCCAGCCATGAAGCTGCAGCAGTGACTTCACCACAGCCCCAAGTCCTGATCCTTCCTGGAGCTCCTACCAAGTTTTTTCTCCCATTGAGATAGTCTAACAAGGACTTACTAACAAGGACTGCAGTAGCAGTAGCCAAGGTTCAGAGCAGCCCACTCCTGCTGAGTGACCCACAGCCCCAGGCAGGGCTCTTCCTCAGCACTGGGCTCTGACCACGAATACCAGCAACCTTTCAATCTCCACTCTCTTGCCCATCTCTGTCCTACACCTACAAGGAGCTCATTTCCCATGACACAGACTACATCCCCAGAAGATAAGAGGTAAGATTTTCCCATGTGAATACACACCCTACAAGTTGTCATCTTGCTGAAAATTTTAAAGCTGAAAATATGCCCCTTTCTTCATTCCCAGACACAATTCAATTGAAAAAAAAAAAAATACTACATTTCACATTTCTGGCCTGTTTTTTTCTTTTAAAAAAATTTAAAAGTATATACTGCAGCTTTCAGGATTGGAGAATACTGTCAGTATGACTGTCAGATACATGCACAGTGTTATATCCAAGTATTAGCCTATTTGAGGCTGTATCAGGAAACTACATGACAATTAATTGGCCACAATGTGGAGTTTTGAAACAGAGGTTGGGTCATGTTACAAGGAGGAAAGCTGAGTTAGTTACTGCTCCTGAGAGCTCTTAAGTCAGTAGGAGACTTTAGATCCTTATTCCTATAACATAAAATTGATTTCCCACAAGTTGTACGCGAAGACTGTTCTGTGAAATTGGCAGACAGTATTTACATGTTACACTGATATTTTCCAGATGTAGATTTTGATATTTCCAAGTAAAAAAACCAAAACCTAGCTAGTTTAGGAGATCCTCAAAGTAAACCTCAGTGTCGTTTATTTTCTATCATCATATTCCTTTTGGCAATGCTGACTTGTACTCATAAACAGTAGGGCTGTAGCCCAGAGAATGCAGCAGGCCCCCAACCACAACTGAAAGCAAGAGGAGTGGAGCACGCTGAGCACCTGGCAAGGAAGTCCTTCATTAGCACCACTTGGAAAGTCTTACATGAGATCACTCACTCCTGGCTCTTAACAAAGAATATGAGGTGGTCCAGAGCAGAAAATGCACCCAAATCAAACACATGTGTTGGCATATACCTTTACCCTGCTGGTTTTAATAAAAAGGCAAAAAATTTGCATTGCAGCTGACACAGTCATGATATACAGAGTAACCCCACACCACTTCAGGAGGCTGCAGACATCTGCCCTCCTTGTTCTTTAGCCCAAGTTTTATGTTCTTCATCTTACATGCTTTACACCTGTGCGCCCTCTGTTCCCTTTGGCACACATGGGCACTCCATGGCTCATTGCTTTCAACCCTGTTCACCTGCTTCTCTCAGCTCTACCCACTGGGGATGAGGCTTGGCCACAGCCCCACTCCCAGTCACCACAAACTCTGTGCCTACAAATTTGTTCTTAAAACCATTCTAGAATTCTCCTGTATTTTGGGTATAATTGACTACTGGTGTTTGGTTGTAGGGATTAGAACCATGATAAAAACCTGTACCTAGGTCCTAAAAAACCCACAGTTGATTTGGCATGACTGTGCTTTTAAAGTTAATGGCACTGCTTATACTCCTATGCAAATAAGAGCAAGAAATAAAGAATCATTTGCAGAGTCATTCTTTGCATAAATGAAATTACCCTTTCTTTTTTTAATAAAAGAATAATTTGAAAGGAAGAAGCAGTTTGAAGTAAACCATAAACAGACAATGCCTAGAATTTCTTCCTCATAATCAGTTTGTAATTGAAAACTTTACAAACAGGACAGGCTGCCTGTATTTTGAAGAAAATGCCAACTTCTCTTTAGCACATGGCATATAATTCAGTGAAAGAAAGTACCTTTGACAGTCTCAGATGCTTTCTTCTATCACTTCATCTTTGGGTGCATTTTATTCGCATTGAGTAACCACTTTCCATCCGTTTGCTGAGGCCTTTTATTTCTCCTTTCACTCAGAGCTCAAATTCCCTGCCAGGAATGCAGCACACCACTCAAGTTATACACCAATTTAAGTGTCCAGTGCTCAGTTCTAGCTGGGAAAGTCCCACCATTCATTGAACTTAATGCACATATGTTATATTAAAAAAAGTTACCATTTCTTCCAGGCTAACAAAACTTACATGATTCTAAAATCCTGGAACAGAAAAAAAGAATGCTGTAATTGTTTACAGCTTTAAAAAACACTTAATCTGAAGTATTTGTAATTAAAAACACTTCTCACTGGCCAGGATTTTTTAAGGAAAAAAAAAGTAATTTTTTTTCACTTACATTTTCTAGGAGAATATAAAGGACAAAACAGAGTCACTCTAGTTGCAATTTTGTCTCCCTCAAACCTTCAATACAACCATTCTACTGTGACACATTTCTGTTTTCTACTGTAACCACTATTGTCATATGGATAATAAAACAATATTACTTGAAGTAATGGGGTAATTTTTTCAAGATGCTGCTTATTTGGACCATCAGACTGAAGTAAGACCAGTTCCTCTATATGGTATGTGGTGACTGGTTCTGTGCACAGAACTTTTGGTCTGTTTAAGCTTCAGTACATCACTAAAAAATGCCATCTTAAAGATCCCAGCAGAGGCACCACACTCCCTTCAAAAGGGTGTGTTCGGTTTGCATGTGGTTTGGGGTTTTTTTGAAAGAAAATTACCAATAATCAAATGTAGCCTATTCCAATTCCAATCAGGAATACTGTTGGCATAATACTGTTGAATCCAGTCTGGGAAGTTGCTTTTCATAAAAAATACTTTAAACTTTATTTACCATTGCCTTCCTATTCCAATTCCAATCAGGAATACTGTTGGCATAGTATTGTTGAATCCAGTCTGGGAAGTTACTTTTCATAAAAATACTTTATTTACCATTGCCATACTCACTCAGTTGGCATCTATTGCATCAACTGCTGCAAAAGCAATAATAAAGCAAGACTCTCATCATCGTCATCTTGGAAATTTCTATACTGCTTCATCAATTTACTATGAAGAGCTAGCCACAGGCCTACCTAAGAGTCAGCTAAATATTGAACACCCTAGAAACAGCAGACAAAACAGATTAAATTCTGAAGACTATGTAAGGATGATTAAAAAAAACAGAATAGTACTTATCAACTCTTATGCCATGAAAGAAAATAATTACCAGATCTATAAACTGATCTTACTGTAGGAGCAAGGACACACCGTATTCACTTGGTCTCTTCCACAGAAAGAGTACACAGGAAACAGAGTAAATAACTGGTTTATAAGAATTCTTCACATTACACTGAAGTAAAAACAGTGGAAGAGATGAGAAGAGTAGAGCAGTTTTGTGTGTCAGTTGTGCTGCTGGACAGCTGTGATTCATCCAGACCCTCCAGGCTATTTACTGAGCAATCCATTAACCACTGTTAATTTTCTTCTCGAAAGTCCCTTATTTTCTTATATAAAACAGGGAGGCAATTGTTCTTCTCACTGGAAAGTCTAACACACACGCAGCACTTGGCTCTGTTGGTGTTTTACTTACATGACCCACATGCTCTGACACTACTGTCACAGCAGAGCTCCACCAGCCCCACACCAGGAGCTCCCTGGCTCTTTCCACCCTTGCACCCGCAGCGTTCCCCTCTCAGCCATCCCAGCAGGGCCTTTTCCGGCCCCAGAAGGGATTATTACTGCAAATGAGATCACGGCAGCACAGCCACAGAGCCATGCCAGGACTCCTGGCTGCTGGGACATCTCGGGCTAGGCTGGATGTTTCACATTTCAGAATTGTGGGCACTCAACTCAGCTGGCCAGATGTTCCATGATTCTTTTGGATAAGCTCCCCAGTCAAACCTAGACAGCCAAAAAGAAGAGACCTTTTCTTTCCTTTGCTCTTCCTTTTTTATTCTTTAATAAGTAAAATGTCCTTCAACTGTGTATCCCTTTTCCTAACTGGCTTTCTAATTAAGAAGATAGCTAATTGTAGTGCATATAAACTGTGGGTGAAAGCATCTCATCTATTTTAACCAACTTGCTCCTCATATTCCTGCTCTGGAAATCTTAGTCAATCTTAGTCTTGCTGTTGACTATCTGATTTCCACCATTCCTGTGCCCAGAAAGAGGTTTCAGCCACTTCATCCTGCATGATTTTCTTTTATTTATTTTGATTCAGCTGTTCTCCCATCCTGCAATAAACTGTTGTGAAGCACTGATGGCACAGATGTGAAAGGTGTGGAGTGAGCAGTGTTCTTGCAGGGCAGTGCCCACCCTGGTGAGCCTTTGCAGCCCCAGTGGTCCTGCAGGTGCAGGTTTTGTGCCTCCCTGAGCCCTAACGCTTTGAGCCAGCTGCTCACCCATCACAGGATACATTTATCCAGCTGTGTGCTGGACATTGAGACCAGAAAGATCCTGTGAGAGACATTATTGAAAGCTTTACTTAACAATGGACACATAGAAATTGATCCAGCTGAGAATTCACACTGTTAGTTCATTATTTTGCATTCAATCTTCAGAACATGTGTTTTTAACACCAGTAGCAGGACTTAGCTGAGAACATTGGAAGGAAATCAGCAACGTAGGTAACAACATTTGTTGTAGGAAAACAGAACAACACAGACACAAGCATTTTATGCTGGATATTACTGTAATTTAGCATTTCTTTACTTCAGTTAGCTTTACTGGAAGGAACCCTGGACTTCATTCTGGTTGAACATCTGTTGTATCATAATTCTCTCCTTGTTAGGTGACAACAGGAGGTGAGCTACACACCGAGGTTGCAAACTCCAAAAAGTTAAGAAATGCCAGATTCAAGGTTGCCTAATACAGCTTCTGTATTGTGATACATGCTGTAAATATGCAACCGCATTTTTTTCCCCAGACCTCATGCACATCACAGCACGGATAGTTCTTCTGTCAGAATTTCTTCAATATTATTTTTATACATATTTTTTCCAATATCCAACCTCATGACTTCACTCAGTTACAATGCCTTCAAATATTTCATTAAATAACCTTTACTGGACTCTAAAAAGCGATGTCATTTTACAAAGACAGACACATTAAGAAAAAGGAAATATTAAACAACAAGAGACAGACCTGCAAAGCAATTTCACTCATTTAAATAAATAGGAATTGAAGAAAGTAAAGTAGGCAACTCAGAATTATAAAAAGAAAATATATATTAAAGAACAACAATGAAAACTTCCTAGTACTTGGGGACTTTAAAGTTAAAAGTTAAGGTGTTTTATTCTAGCACATTTCTGGAAAATAACCCATGTTATCTTGTCTTTAAAACAGACACATAAGAGCTGCCTACCCAGTGCAATTCAGAGCTCAGGGTAACATCAATAACTCTGCCTCTGGCCTGCTGCTGAGCCCTGCTTCCTCTGCATTTTGTGAGATAAAAGACAATTCTGAAGCATCAGGCAGGTTTCACAAGTGTTTTTCATGCAGCCCAAATGGGCCTGTGACAGAATAGGAACCACACTGCCTTTGAGCTTAGAATTGTCTTTCTTTTTACCAGTGCTCAATGTAGCCATATCTTGAAGAGTGTTTTGAACCTTCAACATGTAAATCACAGTAGCCTTTCAAGAGACAGCCCAATTAGGCAGGAAGAGAATCAATATTAGCATTTGTTGATCCAATGCTTCCAGCTGAGAGCAGCCCAGCTGGTCAAACACCACAGGAAGTTGAGCCAGTGAGTGAGGATGAAGCAGCAAGGCATTTGTCTCCTGAAAATGCACATTAGACCCTGTCTCCATCCATCATTTTGAGATCCATCTTCCTTCCACTTAAAAAAAGCTTAGCAGAAGCAATTAAATACTATTACATTGAACATTTAGGGTGAAAAAGAACCCTACAGAAAGTTATGCCACCTGCTGAGATCTGATCTTTTTTACTGGTCATGGAGGGTGAAGCAATGAAAGAAGTTTGTCTTCTGTGGAAGGTAAACAAATTATTTGCCTTTTACAGCAGATGCTCCAAAGGTAAATATATATGCAGTTTTGCTTTCAGTTCTAAAACCTTTATATCTTATCAACAAATCAATGGAAATGAACAAAGCAAGAAAATGTAACCTGGAAAATAACTTGGATGCATAGAATACAGCAATTTGTGGGCAAGCTCTTCTTTTGTAGGAATAAATCAGAGGTTGTTTTGCTGTTGCAGTACTGAATGCATGGGAAAAAATGAGAAGAAATCTTCTTCTAGTGAGTCAGCCCATCCACCATGTCCCTTTCTTTGCTCTTCAGGTAAGTAAAGTGTGTTTGCACACCTGACTAAATAGGAAGGTCTGATTTATTGACTTCATTGCTATCTGAATATATAGCACCATTAGAAGAGGCAACTAAGACAGTTATCAAAAGAAGAGCTATAATAAGACCAAGGAAGTTGCAGTGATATAAACAGGGCCATTTTCTTTAGCCTAGCAATTTTTGTGCTGTACTTAAAGGATGTGACACCATGGTTCAGTATCATTGCCAAATTGGAATGATTAGGACTGTGAATCACCCCTTTCAAAACATAATTCTCACTTACCTTGAAATGGAAAGAATGGAAAATCTAAACAAATAAAGGCATGTGGTTTCCTGGTGTTTGCCCCATAATATAAAGTGCATTGGTAAGCAAAGGCATGGCAACTTACAGGACCACAGAATTTAACCCTGAGTCAAATTTCAAACAGGTGTGGAGGGTGCAGTCTGCCAGCTGTAACCACTTAGGACAACAAACATTCCTAACAAAAGGCTTCCAAAATCACAAGCTGATTAACAATTAACAATCCTATTAACAATTCTACCAATTTGCATGTTGTGGCGTTCTACATGGATTACAAGCACATAGGCAGAAGATGAGGTAGTCACTGTGAGCAGGTTAGAGTATCTGCTCACTTTGTGCCAGGTATAGAAGGAAAAAACCCCAAAAAACTACACAACAACAGCATGATTCATAAGAAATGAGACAGCAAGAAAGAAATAGCTTTATTGGAGGAGAAATAAAGAGAACTCCCTCTAAGTGTGAAATGCCTGGCAGCAATGTGTCCTGCACGCTGACACGTCTAATTCGGAAAGTTTAGGAAAATACAAATGAGTGAGAATCATTAGTATTAAATATTAGTTCCTAAAGCAACATGGAATAATGCTGATCTTTCAGAATTGCAGAGTATCAACTCAAATGCATTTCAAGTAATTATATATATTTTAGACATTAATTAGCCCATTCTAAATACATTTCTCCAATTAAACAGTCCTTAACATTTATTTAGCATAACCATCTCTGTTCCA
This sequence comes from Passer montanus, assembly GCF_014805655.1. Taxonomy (NCBI): domain Eukaryota; kingdom Metazoa; phylum Chordata; class Aves; order Passeriformes; family Passeridae; genus Passer; species Passer montanus. Next base: position 1,012,041 of record NW_024367149.1, read on the forward strand.
AATTTGCCATGGTGTCCTCTATTTTGAGGAAGTTTCTATAGTATCACTTCCATTTGGGCTCTGCAATAGCACAGCTTTATTTTAGTGTCCACCCAGTCTCTATATTCCAATAGAGAAACCAAGCAGAGAGGAGCACCAATGCACTAAGGAAGGGGGAAATACTGTGCACATCTGCATTCTGCCAGATAACCCACAGCAGCAGCAACCTGTTCTTTCCCTCTGAGTTTGCAGTCAGGAAGAGCTCACAGACCTGCAGTTAACTTTATTCACAAATCAGCTGTATGAAGCCTCATTTATATTGCCTCAAATCAAAAGCACAACAGTCCCACTGCTGAAAATTTTGAGATTCAAAAATAAAACTAGTAATTGCCTTTTTCATTATTGCCACATGCTGGCTCAAGATACATGAGCAACATTAAACACATTAACAGCTCTTAGTCTGATTAACTTACTCAAGGCAACAAAACCAAAGGAGTTATGGCCACCATTCCTTCTAGGATAAAGCTAGAGTTTCAAAAGGGGACTTGAGAGCTCTATGTTAGATTGATATAGTTTGGGTCTGCTAGAGAATTAATCCTTTCATGCAATGTTAGTGCACAGACCAACCACTGAACAATTTCTTTTGCACAATAAAAGGATAAGACTGGATCGTTACAATCCTCCAGTGTGACCCCTGGAATAAATTGTGCTATAAGACTTATGTATTCATCTTGTTTGAATTGGAGCATTTCCTTCCAAAAAGCATCCAGTTCAGATTTTAGAATGCCCAATAAGGGGAAATATATTACAATCTTTATTAAATCATTCCACTGGCAAATCACTCACACTGTTCAAGATGTGCCTGCTTCGAATCTAAACTGCCTAGTCTTAAATTTAATAGCATGGATCCCATTTTACCTCTTTCAGCCAGACAGGAGAGCTGCTGTTATCAAATCTATGCTGCACATAAGGGCAAGCTGCTCCTTTATCTTCTCTTTAATAAACTTTGCTGAATCCTGCTGCAGAGAAAGGTTTCCAAATCTCAGAGTTCCTCTCTTATACCTCCCCAGCTAAAAAACTTCCAGATCTGAATGTGGTATTCTGGTAACCATTGTACCATGGTAATTACAGCTTGAACAATTTCCTACTCCTTTGTTCAGGCAGGAAAGGAATCACCTTCATAATGTTGCACTGGGAGCTCCCTCAACCCCAGAGCCCTTTTCTGAGTCACTGCTTCCCAAAACAGCTTTCCCTCACAGAGAAACCCTTCCCTGTTCAGTTCCCAGCAGCATGGGTTTAGCTCCAGCCGTACCAAATAATGCCAGCCACGGGTTTATATACAAAATCACAAATGGGATGGGACTGCTGGGGAACATGTCTTGAGCTGTTTTATTTCCAGCATCAGACTCACGACATGGTTATGACAGCTGTGCAGCCCCAGCACATCAGCCCAGGCTGGGGGCACAGCCCGCGCTGGGCTGGGCAGAAGCTGCTCAGGGAAGCGGGCAGGGACACAACCATGCCACCAGACACTCACATGGCTGCAGGAAACACAATTCCCAGTCCTTCCCTCATGCTTTGGTGCAACCCCAGCAGAAGGGAAAGTTCAGAGGGCTCTCATGAGCACACAAGTGTAATTCAAACAATATTTAGTACCATTCTGGTACCTTATACAATGCTTCCTGAGCAGAATTGGTTGTCCTCACATTGTTGTTCTGATATGAGGTGATTTGGAATCTGCTGCAAAGCGTTTACTGAAGATAGAGCTGATAGAAATAGGTAACTCATGAGCTCAGCAAGCTTTTCCTCAATTACAATCTTAAAAATCTACTAGTTAATGAAAATGCATTTCTGCAAGTACGGGAAAAATGATGGGAGTGAAAAAAAGAATTTGGAAAGAAAATGCAGCATCTGCAGTAGAGACTGGTTGGCATTTGGCATTTTTGTTAATTACTTACTAAATCTCAATTTATTTCAGATTTAAATGTATTCTGCCTAATGAATCAGCACATAGTCCTGATATATTTATGAAATAGACAAATACCTAGTCCTTCCATTCAATTAAAGGCCAGTATATTTGTTACTATAGGTAAAGCTGCACTGCATGTTAATGTATTTATATGTAGTTTGGTGTACTAACTTTTATTTTAAAAAATAAGAGAAAAAAGATTTATTGTTGTTAAATATTTAGGAAGGATATGTAAAATGGGCTTAAGAAGTAATTGGAAATTTCTGCAGAATAAAAATGTCTGGAACATGAAGAGACTCTCAGTCTCCACTACCATTTAAATTAGCTTTTATGTATTCATTGTTTTGTAGATATCCACATCATGATTTTAAGACCTGACAAACAGTGAGACATAAGCCACTCTTTATGAGTAATGGAAATCATTCTGTGGAAGAGAAATACTCCTCCAATAATCATTTTAATGGTCTTTAAATTCTTTAAATATTGCTCCTGAGAGAAAAAAAATTAAATATTTTAAAATATTTGAAATCCTTATTCTTTCAAATAATGTCCAGCTTTTACATATATAGTCTTGGGCTAAAACATAACAGGGATATACATATTTGTGAGTATTCCCTCTGAGGACAGAGGGTGATATCTACAGTAAACAGAACAGCTTGGCCTTGAAATGGTCACATAAAAATGTACATCAGGACATTCATCCTCCCACAAAAGAGCTCCAGCCTGCCAGGAGCTGTGCAGCTGCTGAGCAGCCCTGCACCAGCATGCTGCTCTCCAGGACACATCCTCCATGGCACAGCACCATTCTGCCCCTCCTGTTTTCCTCAGTGCCAGGAGAAACAGAGGGGAACATTCAAGAGAAGCATCAGTCACTTTTCCCTGGTATAATAGCACAGGCAAAGATATAAACCCCATTGTGTCTGAGAGAGGTATTGACTGATGACTGCAGTCTGAACTTCAGATAAACTGTTGTTTAACCACACCAGAATTAAGAGCTTCCTCTACAGATCACTTTGCTGTTTTCCTTCCTTTCCCTGTCCTTCCATTTATATTTGGATTGTGTGGGGCATACATCTTATCTTGTTTTACGTACACATGGCCAAGAACAAAGGCCTAGTATAAGCACCACAGATGTAGGCAAAAACACTCCACTCACATGTTCTGTTAAAAGGAGCTGTAATTATACTTCTGGGATACAGGAACACAGATACATAAATGTAAGTACCAAAACAGCAGAAGCCCTATTACCTTTAAACCATGAGATTTATATCAGCTTACATGGGAAGATCAAACTGGGGAAGATTTTTCCCATAACAGAAAGAGCTCCTTGAGAGTTCATGTTTAGGTCAAGAAATGGCACTTCTCTTGTTTGAGATATTTTTCCAGCTTAAGAATATTCACCCATTGGAGCACTTTACCTGGCAACATAATAGAGCCTGCATTTCCTGAAGCCCTTTATGTTCCTACCCACACACTTCAGAGGTATGCTAAGATCTCAGACAGAAGTTAGGAGATTGATGTGGAAATTACCAGACCAGTAATAACACCTTCATAGGTGTAATGCAAGAGGTTAAAATTGCCCAGCTTTCAAAAGTGACTGACAGTGATTAGATTGCTCTGACTGCACCTCTATTGCAATGAAGTGATTTGCTGTTCTCTGGCTGAAGGAGTGCCCAACTCCCTGTACAACAGAATATCTTCAGCTATCAAACTGAATCAAAGGGGGTAAGAAAAGGTTCCATTTGGACAAGTCAGATTTTTCAGTTTAAAGAAAAACTCCAACATTTATTAGACCAGATTTCTCAAAAGAATAAATTTAGCTGACCCATAGATATCTCAACTATTATAATTTCAGACAGGGTGCACTTAAGCATGTTTCAGATATCCTTCCAAATAGGCATTGCCTCTCAAGAATACAGGGAATTTCACTGACTGCACACAGTAGTTAACATGCATGCATTTTAAACATTCTGTTGCCTTAACATTTATAATCCATTTATAATCTATTTCACTTTCATAGTTGTAGAAATATGTTAATAATTTAGCAGTAAAAATTCATGTTTTATCTGTGTATAGTAAAAGTTGCTTTGCCTCTGATTCCTCCTGCTTGTCTCTGTGAGATTGTTAATAGACTGTTCACTCCCTCACTGCCTGTGTAGAATAATGAGTGTATAACAAGATTTCCCATAGAACAAGACCTTAGAGTGTAACCTCATGCTTTTAGGCCACACAACAGCCAAAACCACGTTATTTGGAACTCTCATTATGAATAAAAATTTTAAAAGTACTCCAAAAGATCTGTGTAGATTGTGCAGATTAACCTAGTAGAGAAGACTTGACAATTTTATTATCTTCAAAAAAACAGATGTCATTGGCTTCTCAGTTTCATGAGCCATGCTGAAAACAGATTCAGGCAAAGAGATAAAAAATTTTATTCTTGTGAGGATGAGTTCCCAAAGAATAAGTTAATCCACAGAGAAACTACAAGTAGGACTGATCAGAAGGAAAAGCAAGAAAGTGCAAACGAAGACACTGTAGAAAACAGTGATGCTTCTTGCACTGAGCCTATAGCTCAGGGGAAACATTCACACAGGGGCATACCTTATTTTAGCCATTTTTGTACTTTTTCACACAGGCTGGTTGAAGAATGGAGAAAGTCTTCTCTTTTTTTAACTTTTTTATTTCCTTTTAATAATACTTTTTTATTTCTTTGCTCTGCCTGGAAGCAAGACAGACATTCCACTGCAAATAAAAGGACATAAAAAAATTTTTAAAAGAGAGGTGAGATCTCAGATCAAGGTTAAAATAAATGAGGAGAGTGGAGTCAGTGGAAAGACCAGCCAAGTGATAACTGCAGATCAGCTCTAATGAGCAGAGATTTTTTCCTGCAGGGTATGAGTTACTCTGTGAGTCAAAGGAATATTTTTAAGTGACAAATAAAATGCCACAGAGGAATTAATTGTTGCATTGTTAACTACTGGTTAGTCATACATATCACAATATGTGTCTGAGTGATGTCATCTTTTAAACTCCCATCCCACATGAACATAATGGGGAGATAATTGCAAGAAGCTGGTTGGAATTAATCCAAGAGAAGAAGCAGGAAGCAGAAACTGCTGAAAAGCTTGTTTTAATCTTGAAAAGAGAAGTGTCATTCCAAATTTTCCAGGAGAAATCCTTCCCTGCCTCTCCATGGACTCGGACAAAGCAGAACTCATGTCTTTGTCCCCACATGCTTGTAAGCAAATATCAGACCTTTTTTCTTGTAAATCCTACCAAGAGTTGATCATACACATTGCTTTGTCTATACTCAGCTAGTCCTTGCCTAGATGAGATGCTTTTCAGGACAGATGCTTGAGAGAAGATTTAGGTACTTCCTCAGACAGTGAAAACCTAGTATGAAAACCCAGGTTTTTTAACTGCAGTCAATAAAGAACCCTTTTTCCAGACAAACGAAACACATTCCTGTTCATAAACTGAAGCATGTAAATAGAAATATTTTTTTCTCCTTACTTAACCCTCTCAGCAATCATGACCTCCTTATAAATCATTCACACTAATGGGCTGTAGAAAATAAACTTCTTAAATTAATGAAATCTGTGCTCTCTGTCCACTTAAATGTATCACAGGACTTGTTTTCTATCTACCACAGTGAGAGTATCAGATAGAAATAATTTCAGATTGCTTTTTAAGGCTTTTGAGCCAATAGCCCTGGACTCTAAAGAACTTTCTGTGATGATTTTGAGGGTAATGATTTGACAACTGTTTATGATGGATGATGTTGAATTGCAACAATTCAACACTGAAAACACTTCTCTTACCTGCCTCCGTTTCTGTGTAAATTAGCAAACAGCAATTTGGTAAAGGGGAAAGGCCAGGAGTCTTGGGTATGAGATCATGCGAGACAGAGTGGCATTGGGAAGAAAGATGGCAATCCTGCAAGTTTCACAGTCCAACTGGTTCAAGGTTATTCATTATTTTATTTAGGTGTTCTTACTAATAGAAGATTAAAATCCTTCTGCAGTGAAACAATTCAATAAAAGAGGTTTAATGCTATGAGTAAAATGAATAAATTATGCACGTAACACTACTTGTCTCATACTAATCCTAGTGAGCTTATTACCTCTTAGGCTTTATTACTGGCTCTGGATAAGGGAATGAAGATTTAGAGAACTTAAACTTCCACCTGCTCTAGAAATGAAGTAAATAACATAGCAGGATGGTAATTTTGGTATTGTTGTTGTTTTTTTTTTAATCAGTCAACTGCTGTGCTACAAAGTCAAGGTGACTTTTGCCATTGCATTTGTTATGGTGGAAATATTAACAGACATCAGGCAGTCTATTACTCCCACATAAGAAACAACATCTGCAAAAAGAGTATTATAAGACCTTTCTTTCAGACTCATAGACAGGAACATGAGGCCCCAGATACAAAATACAGCTGGAAAGAATGGAAGAATGAGCTGGAGTGCAAAGTCTGACAAAAGCTGAGCTGGCTGGAAAAGTGACTCCCTTATTGTTCAGTGTTGTTTGGCAAAGCTAACAGGCACAGAGAAGAATGTAAGCTGCAAGCAAACTAAACTGTCAAAGGCATCATTCTGACTTGGAGCAAAGATGAAGAAAATAAAGCAGTTTGGAAACAATGAGGGAAGCAAATGCCCCCAACTCTCAAACCATCAGAATAAACCAGGACTTCACTGGAATAAACACACTTCACTCATGCCATCAAAATTTCTTTTACAAATAACTCTGCAAAGCTGTAAATATGCATTTAGGACCTTTTGCAAGCATTAACCATGTTCTTACTAAACCAGGCACTGACTCCAGACTTGTTCATCAAGTCATAAAGCTGATATTTATGCATTGAAAATTGTCATCATTAAGAAGTGTTGCAAAGGGCTGATTATCACACATTCCACTTGCAAGTAATAAAGCAGCATGCTGGCAATTCCACTCTCATATTTCCAAATGCCATATTAAAAAAGGCATAATAATGATTTGCCACAAATCTTGAAAAATATTCTTTTCCCTATAAATACTATTGAGACAGGCTATTTTCTTGCATATGTATTAATGCATTTAATTGAAAACCCAAGGCAGCTGTTACACTGCTATTCATTTTATTATAATCATAAAAATAATGGATGTTCAACACAGAGCTGAATACAGATTAATGCCAAAGCTATTTACTAATCCCTTTTCCCCTGATCATTCAAGAGACTAACCACAAATTTGAAAGGCCAGAAATACAGAAGGAGAGCATTTTGTAGCAAGTTTAGCAGGGTACAAATCACAGGCATTTTTTTATTTACTAGGGACTAGAAATCTAGACAATGGAGAAAATAATGTCCCAAGCAACAGTCTGCAGCATAACCCACAGACACCATTTTGTCTGCTCCCTTTCTTCATTCAAGCACAGCTAGAAGAGGAACAGAGCTTAGCTCTGCTCCCTCCCATGTCCTGGGCAACTCAGTGCCTACACCTAATTCTAGATGAAGACTGGAACTTCTCTCACCTGTTCCTGGGGAGAGGATGAAACCTTGGCAGCCTCCTTCTCTACGCTCAAAAGTTGTAGTGATGGCTTTAAATATGGATCAAAGATAGAAAAACTAGTGTAGCACACCAAATCCACACAAAAACCAGGATCCATTTTAACACCAAATGAAAAGTCCAGTAGCTGTGGATAGAAATTATTCTTCTTGACTTCCAGCAGCAGTAGTAAGCTCTGCATTCCAGAGACATCTCCTCCCCTGACACAGCTTCCATACATTTAGCACACAAAAGAAAAGCAAGAAAAGCCATTTCCCTCTGCACCTGTGGAGCAGCAACATTCAAAACCACCTACTCTGAAGAGAGACCCCAGGAGGGCTTTGGCATTGCATTTCAGTCAAAAAGGCAAGCTCCTGCATTCCAGTTTTAAAAAATTCTCTACAATACTACCTGCCTTTTCTAAATCTGTCCACATTTAAATTCAAACTTTGAGAGTTCAAAACACCTGGCAATTACAGATAAAACAATTCTTGAGACCAAAAGGAACCTACTGGGGAATCACACCTTGTTTGCTGGTGCTCCAGCAACCATTTCATACAGCCTGTCTTCATAAAGGTTAAAGTTCTGGCCTAAAATCAGCCTGGGTTTTGTACCCATACTCTTCCCTTGTACTGTTCCATCTGTGTTAGAAATCCTCCTCGGTGTTTCCAGACTGAAGGCAGCTTGTGGCCACACCTGTATTCTTGGCAGTGCAGTTGGTTGGCTTGAAAAACTCCTCTCTCCAAGACTCTTGTCACCCTAACAAATTCTTTTTAGCTGTACCAAAGAACACAGGATCTTCACTTTGATGTAAAAAGAGTCTCATAATCATTTTATTAGGCCTTTTTTCCAAATCTGTCCAATGCTGAAACAACAGAGGAAGGCTGCACTGAGCACAGGGTTGAAAATAAAAAAGTCACCATTGCTCTGGGTTGAAACATTTCCTCCCAGTTTCTGCTGGTCTTCCTTCCTGTCATGCACAGCAGTCACCTTTTCCCAGCTGCAGCCCTCAGGTGGGTTAGTCATTGAATGAATGAATCAAGGTATTTCTCATGTAGCATCTCTAGTTAAGAACTTCCCTCAGTCCCTAAAATTTGAAGTTATGGCCTTTCATTTTAAACTGTTAAACTATTAAAATACTATTTATCAAGTTTTAAAGGCAGTCTTGTTGGACAGTATTCCACTATTCTTGTTTGTCATGTCATCTTTCCCAGTTTGTGTCCTCAGTAATGTCATTAACATAAGCCTATTTTTTGTGCCATGTTCTGGGGGGTTTTTTTGCCTCTTTAAAAAAGAAATCATCCCCCGGGTCAATTCTTGAGAAAGTCTTCTGGTAAATTCACTAGCTCAATAGTTTGACAATTAGCACATCTCAAGAAAAGAGCTGGTTCTCTCACAGGCAATGTATTATCTGCCTTGGAGCTCATGAGCCAAACCACCAATGTGAGCTGAGTTTCATGAACCTTGCCCTCACAGCAATTCACTCTAACCAAGAACCCTGCCAAGGAAATTGCACATTCAGTTGGTAGCACAGAATTCTAAAAGACAAGTATTGTTAAAGCTATATTCAGTTATCCTTGATATTGAAAGGTATTAGCTTGTTCTTTACCAAAGGAGAAAGCAGTTACAGCATATTTATCTAGAGCTTCACCTCAATTCACAATGCTCCTGTTCCTGGAAAGAGGTCATACTTGGAACTCCCTTTCTTTTCTGGTTTGCTTTGTAGATAATGAGAACATATCAACTGTGAAACAACATGCAGTTTTAGTTTGTTGACATAGAAAGACAAGGTTAACCTCCACTTTTGTAGTCCTACAATTAGGATTTTTTCACTACCAAATTTGTACACGCTAATGGCAAACACCCATTGGGCATTTCAGGTATTGTTACCAACAGAGCTGAGATTTCTGTCATTCTTTGATTGGTAGTTAAAAATTCAACTTAGAGATGCATTGAAAAAGGCTTACTGGTTTCAAAACTTAAGCTCAGCAAGTAAAATTATCTTTTAAAATACTCATTGGAAACAAAATCCACATTGTAAAAATAAGAATGTTTGGAAAGTATGTGTGAAGGATTTTAAAAGAAATTTCAATACTGTGATGTGAATGCCTGGAGACTGTGACTTGCAATGGATTTACCATGCTTGCTTTCCCATTTCAAGCCAGAGAGGGTTTATATATATAAAGTACAAATTTGTGCCTTTACTGGAAGAGCTGTCAAGTGAAAGGATTACACAAATCGTTGTCAGGTCATCTGTGTTACAAGCACAACTTGTAACTCTAAGTCTGTCATTAAAAGCTTTTTCCACTAAACTAAGAGGTCTCCTCCCTCACTGTTCACCATTGTCTCCCTGTTAAAAGCACAAAGTGAGGATTTGGGAAAACTTAAAAATAAGTTTTTCAATATTTTTGATAAGCAAAAACTTGCATTATTAGATATTGTGGTGCAATATGTTTCTTCAGCTAGAACTCATCTAAAATTCCTTATTTCCTTTATATGGTTAATTAATGCAGTTCATGCTAAAAAAATTACAATAAAATATTTTATTATTCATCCCAAAAGAAGGCAATAATTTCTATACCACATCCATGAGCCCACATTCCTATCAAACATTAGCAGAGCAAGAAAGCTCCTTGGCAAGCATGCCAAGAGCCATAGCAGCAGTTCTGCTGACCAGGACCACTGGGGCCAAGTACCCAAACTCCACACTGATGCTGTCAGGGATTTACATTGAACTGCCTCTAGTCTGACCTGCCAGACTTCATTTCAGAGAAAAGCAGACATTTATTTCTCCCTAATTTTCCCCCCCTCTTTCAAATACTGTAGTAAAATCAGTTTACAACAACTTGAAAATCTGCATTAGTTCTCAGGGGACTGGGAGAACCCCACAAAATAATGATTCAGGTACAAAACCAACAGCTATATTTTTCTGAAAAAGATCAGACATCACAATGGAGATTTAGGTAAGGAGTGCCATTAAAGAAAACTGGAAAAGCTGTTCCCAACCTCTCTGTTTACAAACAGCAGAAAAGGAGAGATAAAGACAATATCAATATATCAGGAGATTGCTTCTGTTCAACCTACAGACTCTCTGTTGTTGTATTTAGACACTGTGCTCTATTTAATGACAGTGCATGTTGCAATAGGTGAAAAAATATATTTCTGTACATTTATTCAGTCTCAATCCATTTTAGTTGTTAGTGCCTCAATCTCACACATTAAACATACCTTTTCTGAGGACAAAGTCTGTACTGCAGGCTGCATTCTTTTTCTTCAAAGTTGTTATTATTTACAAATATCCTCATGAAACATTGAGGATCTTCTCTTTGACTTCCAAGTCTGTACATTTGTTCATATTTTCATAAACCAAATCAGAGCTATTTTAATGCATAACAACATCTAAATGCAAAATGCCTTACAAACATATTGAGCCAGAGAACTGGACACGAAAACAATACTAAAGATCAATTTCAGATGAAGTTCTTATTGCTAGAGTTGAGTTCTGAAATTCATGGCAAAGACGCCTTTCTTTCAAAAGGAGAAAGAGTCAAGGCCCTGATTTCTAATTGTTCTGAAATATCTCCTGGCAAAAAAAAAAAAAAATTGCAATATATCATCTTACCACAATACTCAGACTTTGGAAGAGACATTCTCAGAACTCTTTTTGTCAAAAACAGTATTTAATTTGAAAAGTAGCAGAAGTTCTCTTTAAAATGCAGGAAGAAAAAAATCTAACAAAATACTACAAATTAGCTTAATTTTAACATTAATATTGCACTTTCAAATTCACAAAAACCAAGGTTTTAAAAGTTTTATATTACATTTATCTCCCAAAAAAGAGAGAAATTAGACAAATTGTGATGAAAATAATATAAAGAAATAAGAGTATATGCATTATTCAAATCTGAATAGCAGACGAGATTTTCCTAAATAGACTGATTATATTAATAGCTCTTTGAATAATAGCTGTATGAATAGGGTTGCATAAAATCAGGTTTAACTGAAGCATAATTTGGCATACTAAAGGTGTCACAAAGGATGTATCTGTAATTTGCAAAATTTGTTCCTTTAAAAGTGTAAAATATTCATCACTCATCATATTTTTTAAATGATGAGCTCAGAACTTTATGAACACCAGATTTCATTAAATCCCCTTGTTGCACCTAAAGACTACCTAAAGACTGCAAAAATAGAAAAAATAGAGCTGTGTTTTCCATTGTCTTGAACAGTAAGTCTGGAAGCAAAGGCACAAATTGCATCTGTCTGCCAGCGCTCTGCTGGCTCTGCACCAAATTGTACAAGTAAGGAATCAGCCACTTGAGAACAGCATTTGGGCTGAGTTACTGTTCTGGGCCATTCCACCTCAGATTTGGAGTGGACTATTCACCAACATTCACCTCCAGCACACACTAACAAGACGTTCATAGTCCCACTCTGATCAGCACTTAAATAGAGCTGATGTCATAGAATTAGTTTGTCTAACTAACCTGGGAGACTTTTGTAGTGACATTTGATGGCATTTTCACTGTACAAAGCATTCCTGTCATTACTGATGAGATTTAAAGGCTCTATTTGATTAGTAAAACAACATTAATTTGCTACACAAATCATTAGAAAGAGACAGAAGTATTTATCATGTTTTATAAGGCAGTGTGATTTTCATGGGACAATTTATTCATATATGGCTGGAAAATGCAAATAATCTACCAAATTAGGTAGTGGTACCTCTCTTATGTGCTGGAAATATGCTTTAAGAACACAGAAAAAGTAGGATATATTGACATGCTTTACTGCAGTAAATGCTAGTAAAATTGCAATCACTATTTGAATCTTAGGCCTGAAATAAACTCGACAAAAATAGGCCACTGTGACAAGAGGCAGCTCTCTGTAGAATTATAGTTTCAGAGATTATTTTATCTTATTATTTTATCAGTGTAATGAGACAAATTATCCCCTGAGTATAAATTGATTGAACAACACTAATTTCTCAAAATAAAATGAATGGTCAAAACACAAGGGGTTATCTTCTACAGGCAGCATTTTGTGCATTATGCATAGCACTTCTCTTTTCTTAAAGGAATTCTTAATTTTAATATATTTTATAACCAGTGGCATGTTGGTAACTAACAGTAGTGTACATAAACACTTCCACAAAATTTGACATTTGAGTTTTATGATTTGAAACCAAAAAGGAATTCTTGGCATTTCCTTTTTGCTTTTCACCTAGAAGTTTAAAGAACAAATTATATGGCCCACAACACTTTAACCCCTCATTGCCATGAGCAAATCAGCTAAAGCAGCCCTGCACAAGACAGAGAGTGTGCTCAACTGCAACACAAAATTATGGGCTCAGACTCACAATTATTGAAAAAGAAGAAATGCTCAAACTCCTTTTGCAAAATAATACATCCTTGAGGGCCCAAATGAGCAATGGGGTGTACAAAATTTTACCATCTCCTTGGAGTTTCTTCAATTTTATTTTCAAGTTTTATAGAAATTTCCTGGAGTTTAGAATCCTTCCTCAAGGACCAAATAATGAGAACAAGAACCTGTTCTCTCAATGATACTTCAAAGTGTCATGGTTTTAGACAAAAAAAACCCCACTGACGCAGAACATGTAAAGTTATTGGCATAATCTTTATTTTAAAGAGATCTCTGCAATTCAGTGAAAGACATTTTCTTCAGGTGGTGATTTAGAAAAAACCTCTGTAGTAATTTTTACTTTATATTCTTATGCAAATATAAAAATACTACAAAGATATGACACCTTCTCACATCAGAACCCACACTCTCATTCAATTTCATTTGCAATAATCTCACATTTATAAGTAAAAAATTAGTAGTCAAAATAAACATTTATGTACAATATAATTGGAAAACCTAACATCTAAGATTAGTTTAACATATTTTTCAGGGTCTAGGCATGCACTGTCATCCAAACTACAATTCTTTGTGACTTTACAATAATATCTTTTGGGTTTGAACACCTTCAATATCTCTCTTGTGTTGCCATGTTGGAAAAACAGACAAGATGGGAACTCCATGGGATCTCAAGAAATCATTTAGCATAAGCAAAGATCAATTAAGCACTTAGTGATACACTGTAGTCTCCAGTGCAGTCTCCAGATATCATTCAAATGCATTAATATTAACCAAAATTAACATGCATTTCTTTCTATGCAGTTGCTATTGCAATATTATGGCATCTGAATAAAGCAGCAGCTTCCTGGTTTAAGCATTTCCACTCTGCTTACCTCAGTAATAACCCAGACAGAGCATATTATGACTCAAATGCAAGCAAGTCTTTCTTATCCAAAGATCTTCGTTTTCATGTTTCAGAGGAACATTTTTTCCCTGAATTTGGGTTGTAAAGAAACAGGGTAGCTTCTTCCCAGCTTTGCATACAGTAAAAACAATGTCCAGGCCAAACTGTAAGAAAACCTATGGCTTTAGGGTAATGCATAGGAACAGCAGAAAACCAGGGAACTGCAGCATGAAGCTAGGTAGTTTCTCAACAGCTTTATAAACCTCTCTAAAGACATAAAATAATCCAAACTCCTAGTTGCATATGTCTAACACTTTTCAGAATATTGCTCTCAAAGTGTATGTACAATAAAAATTACCTAATTTTCATAAAAATTCTGTATAAATATATCACCTTGACACTCTCCTCACAGTGATTTCCATATGTAAATTAGATGTTTTAAATTGCAGTTGTCAGAAGTTTGGGTTTACCTTCATTTCTATTAGAAAACTTCCTTTGCAAAGAAAAATCTCATGTCAGAATACTTCTGCAGAGCACTCTGAATTCACATCAATAAAATTATTAACATTCTGATGTATTTGCAAATAATTTTGTATTTTCAAAACAGGGACTGATAAATTCCACAGTTCTCATTCCAGTCGTCCTTGCTTAGCATCACCTATTGCTCCCCATACATCAAATACAAACTCATCTGGAAATGCAAAGTCTCCAAGAGTTTCATCCAAGGCCACTGCAAATTCATCTGGGTTTTTCTTGTCTCTTCCAGCTTCCACAATTGTTGCAGCTAAAAAGCAACAAAACAAAAGAATGTAATTATCATGAAAGTGGCAGCTAACACATAGGGGCCAAGATAGGGATGGACAGGATTTGGAATGTCTGTTTTCAACAGCTGGTGAGGTCAGCTTAGGAAGATGCAAGGTCTACCAGGTGAACTTAGGATTCAACAAAAAATTATGCACTTAAAATTCATGCTTATGCCTCTAGAAAGTGAAAAAGTTATTTCTGAAAATCTCAGCCAGGTGGGTCAAATTGTGCAGAAGCAAGAGAAAGGCTTTGCTGGAGCCACCAAACACCAGGAACATCTTGGGGCCCAGGAGAATGAAAGCAGAGGAGTGATACAATGGACTTAAACTGTGATATCTTGTATACCAATATTGTCCATCATTTTCTCTTATTTACCACAAAAGTATCAGATTTTATCAAGTGTCAGGGCTCACTTTTGAAATGGCTACACTGGGGCTGCTCCTTAGGACTGACTCCTCAGTTGCTGTGCTCATCCCTCACCTTTTGCCACTGCAGTTTCTTGGACTCTAGGAAATCTCAGAAATCTAACCCAAACACTGGATGCTGGAAACCCATGGATATTAGAGCAAATGAAAACCTCTCTTGATCATGACACCTGCACCTCCATGATGGGTGAAAAGAGTCAGCACAGAAATTTCTCCTGGTTAAGCTGGGCCCAGAGAACCACTGGCAGCAAGCTACCATGGTTTGAGGGCAGAATGCTCTGTAAGGCACACTCAGCACAAACAACACAGCTGAATACAGTTTATTTTCTGAGCTGTATCTCTGCTCCACAGCCTCTCTTCACAGGAAAATGATGGTATAGTACAATAGACGAAACATCAAAGTCTGCTTCATTTTGTGATTACTTTACACCCCTGCCTTAAACTGCTGGGTGTCCTCCATCTTTTGTTAAACATCAAATACCCACCACTTTCTTCACAAGCATATCAAATTCAAGTGTCAAAGTGAAGGATTTGATAGCTTCTAGCCTTTTCTTAGAGACATGTCCAAATGTAAAACACATAATATAGTGCCTAAGAAAGGGAAGGAAGTTTTGAAGCCACAGAAAAACATCTTTACTGGGACAGTCTGCCATCTACCACATACACTGTATTGAATCAACATGGCAAAATCTCTCTGATAAAAATAAAAATAAACATTCCCTGCTCTGAAGTTTTACTAAATTTAATTAATTTTATTTTGTTGACCTAAAACTCAGCTCAACTTTGACAATTATGAACTTCTGGCAAACAGTATTTGCTGTTGTGCAAACATGTAACAAGCTGTAAGCAAGCTTGAGCCATATTCCACATTGTAAACGTCAACAACAGTAATTCTGAGGAAACTTCATGTTTTGGTTTTAACTGTGTTCAGCTGTGAGGCTCCAAACACAATCACAGTGTGTCAGACTACACAAAGCTGCCCAAGGAAAATGTATGTAAATCTTGACAAATAAACTGCTGTGATGGGGACAGTTCAAGTGTACCCCAGCTTCCCAGGCACCACTAGTGGTTCTCAAGACCCTGCCAGAAGAAACCCTATCCCTGTTGCATTGATTCTCTCTGTGGCCCCAATGAAGTTCCTGGGACTCTGATTCAGACAAGTCTGGATGGGAAATGGGCATTAAAGAGGGGACTCTTGCTCCTGGTAAGTGGAACACAAGGATTTGTTGTATAACAGCACTCTATATTCCCTGCCAATGGGGAACAAGAAGGTACTTACAGGGAAGCAAGCCTGGAGATAATGAAGTGAAGAGTATAATTGAAATGTCACAGATTTCTGGATATGAAGCAGGATGTGAACTTATTTTTTATAGACACTGGGAGAAGGGAGGAGAGAAAAGAGCTGTGCAAGGTGGAGTAAGAGCAAACACGTCCAGGGACTGTTACACCAGATATTTAGAAAAAGCTGCCATCAAAAGAGTAAGGATCTAGACAAGTGTTCAAGCAGGGTAGGAGTGAGGAATGTAGCTATTTTTAAGATAAATTGGCCAAGAGATATGGAAGAACCATATGACACAGACAGCAGCAATAAAACAAGTTATACCACAGTCCAGCTGCCCTGGCTGAAGCTTCAGAGTTACACATAATAAACTGTCATTAACAGAAAGTGTAACTTCAAACACAACTTTCTTTAAAGACTGACCTTCCCAAAGAACTAAATAGACTATAAAAAACTGATTTATTACACATTTACGAAACTTGAAAACAAAATCCACTAAAAACTTAGCTGATCAACTTTCACCCCAGTCAAGCAAGAATCAGAACATCGCCGTGCTAAAGCAGCCTCAAAAAAAGCATATTTTAATCTGTATTGAGTGAGCCTGATCAGCACTGCAGGGCACATTTAGGGCAGTGCATTTACTGAAGCACACCGGCATTCCCAGTCCCACCTGATCCCGGCTCCCAGGGCAGCGCGGTGCTGACCTCCAGCGCCGGCCCGGCTGCACTGCGGCCCCGCTCCCTGCTCCCCGCCGGGCTCTGACAGAGCTCCGAGCCCCTTCCCTGCCTTCGTGCCGGCCAGCTTCCCTGCCAGCCGGGAACTCAGCCGGGAACTCAGCCGGGAGCGCAGCCCTGCTTGCCCCGGCACGGCGCTCGCAGGGCGGCAGAACGCGCCCGGCCGCGCTGTGGCACTGGCGGGATTGATGCGGAATTCCCAGGGCACATCAGAGCCTGCAGACTGCCAGGGTATCCAGCAGATCCTGGCCAGCTTGAAGAAAACTTTGTTGGTTCGCAGAGGGCGACAGCTTCGTGCCGAATTGTCTCCACTCCCCTCCCTTTTCCCCACTGCTTCTTGTAAGAGCTGCACAATAAGTGATTACAGGAATTTTATTCCAATAGAGTATTTTTCCACAGTCAAAAGAGCCTCAATTGTTTTCATATTTTCCTTTTTTTCAGTTCACTTCAGGCAATGTTAATGTCTGATTAATTTTTTACATAAATTGTGAAAAGTTCAGCAATCTTAAAAATGGTGAAAGGAATTAGAAGTCTCATCAACTTTAACTGAGAAGTTAATGTCAAACTTCCCAGAATATGAACAAAGTAATATGTTGGCTTTTCAAATATAGTTCCTTTAAAATAACCTCAAATATCTTCCACAAAATCCTTATTTTCACTTTTAAAAGACATATGGGGCACAAGCCATGGAAGCTACCTTGTGCCTGCCATTCTTATTATCTACCTTACACAGTGGTTTTGCTGCCTATATCCTATCCTGTAACTTCTGAAAAAGCTTTTTTCAGAAGTCCTGACAGAAGCCTCAATATTTATTTAGCTGTAATGCTATTAGAAGTTTTGCCTTCATTAAAAGGTAGCAAATATTATTGTTCTGTCCCATCACCCTAAAGCAGAAAATAAAACACGTTATTGCAGTTTCCAGTATTTAACATTACTTGGTTTAAGTTTCATGTTGAACATTATCAAATATGGTACTCAATAACCATTAGAAATATTTCTTCTTGTTCCTTTTTCTTAAGTACTAATTCTTCTTGAAGTTTATTTTGTTTAACTGGACTAGCTGCCCCTCCTTTTATCAAAAAACTCCCATTATTCTTTCAGAGTAAACGAACAGCCATAAACAATATACTCCTGAATGTATGCAATAAAATCCTTTGGGAAAAGAAGTCTAGGTCAGAAGGAGAAGAAAACAAGAGATTCAAGGAGACTATCACTTCAGTTAAAGCTTTTAGAGATAAAAACATCTATGGAATATTGATGGGTTGGATTTGCAAGCCAAGAGAAAAAGCTTGGGTAACAAAAAAGGTTTAAACCTGGTAAGATATTTTGACTAGATGGTAAGTTTGAAAAATTAAGTCAAAAATGGAGAAGTAGATTTCAAATTTTTTAAACAAAGACAGAACATGCAAGGATATTTCAGCCTGATCTCAGTGATGGAAGATTATGAAACAGACTATCTTTGTGTGATCACACAGCACGGACAGGACAAACAGGGGGTCAGGCCCAGCCAGCACGGGTTTAGGAAAGGCAGGTCCTGCCTGACCAACCTGATCTTTTATGACCAGATGACCCACCCACGGGATGAGGGAAAGGCTGTGGATGTGCCTACCAGGACTTCAGCAAAGCCTTGGATTCTGCTCCCCACACCTTTCTCCCAGAAAAGCTGGCAGCCCATGACTGCACCACGGGATGTCCAGGTTGGACATCAGGAAAAATTTCTTCACTGAAAGGGTGGTCAAGCATTGAATGGGCTGCACGGGAAGTGGTGGAGTCACCACAGCTGGAATACTCAAGAAATGACTGGGTGTGACACTTAGTCTGTGTTTAGTTGGCATGGTGGTGTTTGGTCAAGGGCTGGACTCATGATATTGGAGCTCTTTTCCAACCCTAATGATACATCATGTCTGATAACATTATAGAGAGCAACAGAAAGGAAACAATCATTCAAAAGTAGAAACAGAACAAAGGGGAAGAAAATATTGGTGGATGAAGCCAAAAGGTGCTGAAAAAAAATGTGGACAGGAAGCCCTTTTGCCATCATTTACAATTGGTAGCATTGTGCATTGTGGGGTTACATGCAGGCTTCCTCTCACACAGGATTTTTGGGATTAAACACAATCCCAACTTGAACAAGTCTTACTGATTAAAAAAAAAGCCAATATTTTTCACTAACACTGTTTCCTGAATTGCTCCTATTAATCAACTGCTCAAATTCCATTACCAGAAAGCACTCATAGAACTTAAAATAACCTGAATTATCTCTCAGCTGTGTATTTATGTTTTAAAGAACGCTGAAGTCAAGCCTTGGCCCAATTTCTAATATGCCCATAAAATGGCTGAAGAATACATTTTCAGAGCCAACTGTCCCTTCTCTGGAATACGTACAGTTTTCAGTACAAAGGAGTAAGAAAATAAAAAGGTAAAAATCCATCCAAAAGTAGGTATGTAAATCTCAACAGCATTTAGATCTCTGAAAATAAAAATAAAAAACTGTACCTGAAAAAAAGTGCATGCATTTTCTTTAACAATTTCCAAGTATTTTGGTCCAGCCTAGAGATTTGTGTGTAGATTTAGTCAGCCATTCTTGAAACTGTCAAGATACTTAACCATGCAAAAATTAAGGGCTTTATCTCACCTTTAATTCTGTCTGTAATTTAACATTAGTTTTTCTTTCCTTTCTTTCTAACTTATGTCTTGAAACTGGGGCACTGTTTCAGAATTCAAGCACACCATGGAAGTGTCATTTTAATGGAGATGGAAGAGTAATATTAACTGACATCCAAAGATTCTGACAAACAGAAGTGCATGGAAGTGAGCAATGATTGAGATCTTAATCACTTGTCAGATGCACATTGTGATGACTTGCATTTTCAACTAATCTGGCTTGAGTAATGAGTGAAATTTCGAGCTAAGTGGTGATTGGCATTCTCTGAATGAATCTTTTCCTCATATTTCATTTTCATGGCTGACTGATCACATCCAGTATGTGAAAAACTGACATGTGTTAATTGAACAGATTTGTGACAGGTGATTAGCTCTCCTTTCCTAAAGAATCCTAGAGCTGTTTAATTGTTTTAAAATTGTGAAGTTGGGAGGTTTGAGTCATCAACATTGGCTGTTGACTCTTAGATTTGAACTTCAGGATGTGGCTTCAAAGATGTAAACTAAAGCTACATGAACCCTATAGTCTTTGATTTCTGACAGCTTCTCTTGGTTTCACTACCTTTTAGGGAGGAAAAGAAGAGGTGAGGGACAAAACAACCATCCAGCTGAGAAGAAAAGAGCCTCTCTATGAACAAAGACCTCTTCCTTCTTTAAGTATTCTTTTAAGGCTTTTTTTTTTAAGTTTCTAAACCACATACTGAAAGATGAAGGGCACTAGATCTTTTTGAAGGGAAAAAAAATTCAAGGAATTCATGGGAAAACTCTACCAGGTGCTTGGCTATTAACCATGTGTTGAAAGCTGAACTTCTCAGTCTACTGCTCAAGAGCCATCCTGTTTACAGTAGCGAGAGCCAAAACCACAGGGAACACCAGTTCCCATGGACACCAGAAGCAGAGCACCCACAGCTGCTTATTCCTGTAGGGCAAGGAGCCTGGGGACCTTGGAAGTAACCTGCAAGGACAGGAGCTTCCAGAAGCCCAGCCTGAGCCAGGACTGCAACAGCTGCAGGACAAAAACAGCTCCCAGAGGGACAGCTGGCAGGGGACTCAGAGCTTTGAAGCCTGAGCCAGACTGAGGCACAGAGGTTGCAGGAATGAGATGGGACATGGAATCCTCCCCAACCTAAACGTGGCTCAGCAGCACACAGGCCTCCCAGGAGTGCATTGCATGGCAGCAGCATCATGCATTAGAGTTGCTGGGAATAGAAATGTTGAGAACTTCTAGTTCCCTGGAAACTGGAAAGTTTAGATAGAACCTATAAAGCAGAACTCGAGTTTTGGGCAGCTCTGCCCTCCCTTCTATGTCAGAAAGCCCACTTCTGCCTTAGACTGAAGGACAAACACTGCTTTACCTACATTTTTCCTGTGAGAAAACTAGTGGAAACTGCCAAACAGATGCTTGCTGGTAGGAGCACCCAACAAAGGCCTTTTGGCTATTGAGATAACCACCTTCTGCTCTCATTCCTCTGTGCTAACTGCTGCCCCTCCAGCCCTGATGGAGCCCTCTGGAGCTTCATGCCAATCCTATTTTCTCTTCTGCTTTGCCTTTTCCACTTCTCTCTCACGAAAAGTTTCTTTTCAAGATCACTTTCCATTTAGCCTATTCTTTTCTTTTTTTTTTGGCTGGTTCTTTTAAGATATTACCATAATAATACTTTCCTCTTTGTCTCAGTACCAGCAGTTCCACAAGATCCTAGAAGGATTACACAGCCACAGCCGGGTACAACAGCTAGACTGCAGCTTTTTCCCACACAAACAGAAATTCCTATTTAGTTGTTGTCAGAATAACAAAGAAAAGCAACAGCTGCAAGGACAAGTTTGCTGCATCTTTAAGGAACTTATGACACTGGGATTAAGTAGTTTCTTTCATAATAAATCAATTATTCTTATAAGTAGTAAATATTCTATAAGTTTTCTCATGTTCATCAGAACACAGCTTTTAGAGATTCTGATAAATTTGTGTAATTATTCTGTCAGTTCCCTTGCTAAATAGTTGTTTGTTCTCTGATGAAGATCTCAGGTTCAAACCTTAGCAATCAAGTTGGATGGGTCTATGCCAAGAGGCAAAAAAGCAAATAAACAAACTTATCCTTAGGAATACTTAACCAAGGCACACACAAGATCCACTAGAAAATATATGCCAGAAAGAATACAGTGGTGACAGTTATAGCAAACAACTAAAAAATTCATGCAACAGTGTATAGCTACTGCACAGAAAGAATAGAGGATTGATTGAGTAATTACATCATAAGGATTAAGTGGGAGGGTGATTCTTTTATCAGAAAAACTCATTTGTAGAAATACAGGCAAGTTTTTGGGACTGCAGGCTGGACAAATTTTGTTTCACTTACATCCAGAGACTGAAGTACTCAATAAATGTTAGACTACAGAAAATGAGAAAGTATTTACCCTTGTAGAAATGTATCTGCTAAAAACTCACCTAATTCAATATCTCTTATGCCCATGTATGTTTCAAGAAGCTCATCCACTTTTTTAATTGCCTTTTCTTCCACTTCAGTTGGCTTTGTTGGAAAAAAGGGAGAGAAGAGCAAAAGTATGATTATACCCATGCAGGTTTCAAAATAACCAGCAATGTGCCAGTGATTATCCTTACTCCCATCTTGGCCACCTAGACTTACAAAATCTACAGATAAAACACACTATTCCACTCTCTTTCCCTTTTCTCAAAAACATAAGCTTTCCTCCTAGAATCAAGCCACACAGCTCACACATTCAAAGTGAACAGAGGCCTTATATCTCCTGACAATACAGATCTTCATCAAATCCTCATCAGCTTTAGAAGAGCCCAGAATAAATAAGAAATAAAAGAAATAATAAATATAATAAATAATATTTATTCACCAAACTCTAATCCTGGTCTTGCACAAATTCACGTCAATGTATTTAATTAGCCTCTCCCAACAACAACCCTTTCATCAACCCAGTACACTTCAGTGTCAGAAATTGAACAAATTCTTCATAACTATCCCACCTCTTTTCCCCCCCTTCCCTCTTTTCAGCACTCCTTGGTCTAATCTAAATTCATCCATGTAGTCCATGACATGTAAATCCAGGTTCTGTGCTTCCAGGTTCTTCAGCCCCATCCTATCCCTGCTAGTCATCAACTTCAGCTGTTCTCTTCAGTCCCACAAGCTTTGTAACATCCAATTTTTCTTTCCTACTTATCAGCCTGGGGGAAGAATAAACCAGAAGCTGGCTGATTAAACTACTGAGGGGCATATACCCCACCATACCATTTCCTCCACAGTAGCAGGACCCTTGGCTCTCAGGCGAAGTGTTTCTCTCCCTTTGGAGATTTTAGCCTCTGACAGAGCTCTGCCTTTGGACCTTGGTTCCAGCTTTTCTAGAAAAAAAAAACCAACAAAAATTAAATACCAAACAAAACTACGTATACAGTACAACATGAATATGAGGTATCTGTTTTGGTTATTACAGTATCTTCACATTCAGTCTAATCGAGACCTAGACTATGAAAAAATCTAATTATAAATTAACTATTCTAAGTATAGCTTTGCTGACAATCTCTTGTCTTCAAAATGTAATTTCTGCTCAACTGCACTGAGGGCAGGACTTCCATTGACCAATATATCTACGCAGGCCTATGGCATTCATTTCATATATGTACCTTGTGTAATTTTATTTCCCTACTCTACTGAGAAGTTTGTATACCTTTATATTAGACAGCAGCTGAAGTCACCCGCCAGCTGCTGATTTATTCGGACAGAACACATAGCAGGTTTAGCATTGCAACATTTCAATCTTTCACTGATGCAATAGTGCAAACACTCCTGCTAAGCAGGTGATGATGAGCCACGTTGAGCTGAGCTAACAATCTGCTTATCAGCACTCACAGAGGTGAAGTGGCCATAAGCAGATCTGCAGGAGGTTTCACCAAAATTAAGGTGATGATGAGCCACGTTGAGCTCAGCTAACAATCTGCTTATCAGCACTCACAGAGGTGAAGTGCCATAAGCAGATCTGCAGGAGGTTCCACCAAAATTATTTCACAGCTGATAAATCTCTACAAAGTGTATCTGGTTTACAAGAAGTTTCCTTTACCGGAATTCAGCCTTTTTGTTTCATCTTGGGTAAGGCACCTTAGTTAGTAGATGAAGCATGGAATCTTTTAAGATTGGGGTTTCTTGTTCCAGGATGCAATTTTACATTCAAGAGTGGCAAGGCTTTAATTTACTTATTGACATGGGAGTTACATAGTGAATCTAGAAAGTGCTAGAAGAGAGGAGACAACTCTGCAGAACTGCTTTTATTTGTCCTGTTTTCTCTAACAGATTATTCCTCCTCTTAATTGCAGGCCTTTCTAATAAGCTCTTCTTGAAGGTAATACTTCAACGTATTATATTAATTTTGCTCACATAGATTTCAGCTCATCATTCTTGCAGAAGTGGTCACAAATCAAGATTATTATGCTGAACAGTATGCTTGAAAAGTAAACTTTATTAGCTTTCATGATACAAATAGGTATGTCAAAGTCTCATATATACACTTAGGATCAACACTTTATCCTTTTATTGCTTCAAGGACAGTTTAAAACATCCTTAAGATTGTCATCGTTTCTGCTAGACTTGTTTCAAAATTCATTCCTGATAAAAAACCCCCATATTTTTCAAATTCTGTCACCATTGTCACCTTAAAACTCATGATTTGACATAACCTTTATTTGCAGTCCTTTAGACCAAAACACTCTGGCTATCACAGAAACTATTTTTCATGTTCACATCATTAAAATGCACAGTTCGTGTTATGCTGCCTTTACTTTGTTTCTATTCATTTTTCACAATTCACAGACGCTTGTGACTGGTACAAATATTTTATTCTGTGCTACAAGCCTTGCCTAGGGGAGCTAAGACAGCCCATGTGTACATGGTAGAAGGATGTCCAACCAGTAAATTATGCTTATTTTACATTCCGCTGAGAGGAACAAAAATAAAAATAATTTCACACAGAGGTTTGTGTCTTATTTCTGTAGCCTCACCAAATTCTGTTGAAATTAACAGGAATTCAGCACCTGCTAGTTGAGCAGGAGCTGGATCTTGTCTGTCATCTCCTCTGGGGCTATTCTTAGTGCTTAAGCTACAGCTTAAGCATTATCTTTGTGCCTGAAGTCTAACTGTACCTAAGGCTAAGGCAGGACGTTTTAACCTACTGAGCACTGCATCTTGCAAGTTAATTTCTGTAGGTAAAAATATAATGTGCATCTTCCAAAAATCTGTCCACAAAGCTCTGGTTGCCTCTTAAATCAATGACAGAAAAAAGGTATTGCCACAAAATTAGTGCATTGTCTCCTCTACATCACAGGCAGACTAAAAGGTATCTTAGCCACCCAACTGAAGTAAAAATTATTAAATTATGGCTGAAGACATCAATCAAATGCTGATTTACAAACAGACCGTGTAACACTTCTAGCACTGAACACAAATTATAGGCCCATATTAAAAAAAGGTATTGCTGCATTACTAATTGAGATAGACAACATATGCAATTCTTTAGCATAATGTATAGCATACACATTTACTTAACAACAGCAGCAATTTACATCCAAACACATTAGAGACCAACTCATAGCTACCATTCTTCACAGAAGCACCAAAAGCAAAAAAAAAATCTTTGCATTTCTCTCATTTTCAATTTCTGCTGCTATTCTGACACCAAGTGTCAAGACTGGTGTATGGCAGTAGCTGTAAACTACTAACACATTAAAAATTTTGAAAAATAAATGTTTTAAATTTTTGCTGCTGTAGTGAAGATAGTGGTATTGAATTCACTCTTATTGCAGGTGTGCAGAAGGCCACATATAAATTTATGATTTAGCACTATTTAGAAGTTTTTATTACAGGAAAATGCTACATGGTTTGGGGAGAGGATCCAAAAAATTGAGATAATAAAAATTGTAACTCAGTCTCTATTTTGACTGCCTGAGCAAAACTTTCTTTGTTTTTTTCCTACATTGATAGAGTTAACATATACAAGAATTAGCAGTAGATATGCCTTCCTCCTATTTAAGCAGCACTTCTCATAGCATGCAGGTGGCAAGCAAAAAACAGAGCTTTGCAATTGTGCTTTCTTTCAATTCTGAGTACACCTGCTGCATGACTGGAGATCCACAAAAAGGCTGGGGAGGAGGACAGGGAGAACAAGCAGGCACCAAAGGAGGAGCTCTGGGGAATCCCAGACAGCACTTGCTGCAGACTCCTTCTGCATTAGAGAGCACAGACCCCAGTAAAGGGTACAGAAATAGGAAAGTCTGACATAGAACAACAGGGATTATGTATCAAAAGAGGAAAAAAGGAGTTTTGAGGATCAGGACATTAGTGAAGTGATCCATGCTTTAAAACTGTGCCTATGAAACAATTCTTCTTCTAATTTTGCTACATCATGTAGTGGCAAAAGAGACTGACTAAGGCTCAGGTGAGGCAACCCACACTGATGGATGGGTGCTGGATGAAGCAACATGGAAGAAAATCCATTCATAAATCTTCCACTTCAAAGAAAAACTAAATGTACTTTCTTATAGTAGTTATGTTACCATAGGTAGACACCTGGCTGCTTTCTGAAAACAAACCCACAATGTAATGCAATGATGGGATTTTACTATCAAGGTGTTTTACTGAACAAGGTGGACAGTCAGGTCACTCACCAAATGCTTTCAAAGGTTCTACCAACTCCAGCTTAAACTTCTGACCTTTCTCCAGATCTTTCAGCATTTTGGCAACTTCATAATGCCGACACTCTGACACATTTTTTCCGTTTATGGTCTCTATGTGATCACCCACGCAGACAGTTTTGGTTTGGTCCATAATGCTGCCTTCTTTGATTCGCTATTGTTTAAAAAAAAAAAAAAACACTACCAGAATTAGAAAAATTTCTTGCAAAGGTGATAGTTTTCAAGAGGTGACACCACCAAGCTTCAAGCATATCAGTTAACAATACCAATACTACTGTGCTTATTATTCCAGCAGTGTGTTTTCTCTATAAGATTATAATAAAACATATTTTGAAAAGCATTATTTTTCAAACAAAGTATTTTCATAAGCATTGAATATACAATCAGACAGGAGAAAAAAGAATGCAACCACACTTCAAAAATAAAGAGTTCTGAATAACCTAATATTTTTGTGCTTTAAAACTGATCACAGGAATCTCAGTACTGTAAATGGTTATTCAAGTTTTTTGGGTTTTTTTTCTATTTAATAGCTTGACAAGCATAGGAATAGAATTTTTCTCTTCTCAAGTATGGTCCAGAGACTTAGTAAAAAAACATATACTGTAAATGGCTGATCTTAATAAGACCCATCCCCAGTGTTGAAACTATTTTCCTTATTAAGCTGTACAGCTGTATATTAAAGGATATCCTCTGAAATAATAAAGAATAGGAAAATAGTTTAATTGCCATCTCATGGAAAACACAAATAGTCCAAAAGTCATAACAGAAGTTACAGCTTTTATGAAGTGTAATTTTAAAAGTATGGGGGAAAACCTTTAAAATATCTCTATGATTTATCACACTTCAAATTTCAGTGATTCTGTTTATTGTTGTTACATACTGCCATATTTGTTCATTGTGTGCATACATCACTTAAGCAATTATATGGCTACTGAATAGAAAAGCTATGACATAGTAAAATATCTTTTATTTTTCAGATACAAATTTCATTCTAACATGTTCCTGAATAACAATCTTTTCAACAACGACCGTGTGAGATAAGAGCAGACAAGGCAGACAACCACGCTGCCACCTGCCACTGCAGCAGCCAGCCTCGGGGAGCTGCTGCTGCCCCTGGCTGGCTGAGCCCACACTGGTGCCTCCATCTCAGAGCCAGTGGGAAGTGTGAGAGTGCTCACTGGCACTGCAGTCACTGTCAGCTTCAGGCTGAGTTTAACTCTTTCCAGCACCAAACAGAAGCCTCGTGGTGAATGTGGGTGTGGGTACTGTACGCACCAGAAACCAAATGTGCCAAATGCTTTTCTGTTACCAGGACTCAAAACCTGTCCCACTCAGCTTCAATCAATGTTTAGTCTGCATGTTGAATATTCATTTAGCTTTTCTTCTTAGCACTTGGATCCCAACACTAAGACTGTTTAAATAATATTCACTGGCTGTTATTTGTGTCACTTGCTATCATCACTCCAAGTTAACAGACTGAGACAGTCAAGCTACACTGTCACAGTAATTAAGATGCAATTGCCTGTATTTCAAGTGCTCTACAGTCCATTGAGAAGCTGTGAGGATCTATATTTCCTATGCAATGCCTACTCCATCTGATAATATCTCCTTGTACACCACTCAGTCATACTTCAAATTCTACTGCTGTTCTTGGAATGCTAATTTGACTCCATAATACTTTTTCCCACCTGCCTGTGTACCCCAAAAACAAATTTGTGACAGCAGAACGACACCAGGTTTTGTTTTTAGTAAGGCAAAACAAGATTAGATTTCATAGGAAAAAGCTCTGCAGTTCAGTGTCAGGTTTAAAACTGGTTGGGTTACCACATCAAATCTAGAAACCTCCCTGTTATTCAAAATGCATTAAAATAACTACAACCCACCAGTCAGTAACTCACCAATCATGAAATTTAGTATTAATTTTTAATTAGGAATGGGGCACAGTTAAAAATTTCAAAGGAAAATATATATATATAAGCAACAAAAATTCTTTAAAACTTTAGAGACAGTCTCATTTACCTAGACAATGAAGTAATAAAAAGGATGCAGCTTTCACTTTTGTATATGCATTCTCTATGCTGATTTAAAAGATCCATTAGCTAAATCTGCAACAACAACAAACAAAGTTTGATCCCAGAAATTCCTTAAAATTTATGCATTCCCATGAAGACCGCATAATTTTCATTACAATGCTTATTATTAGACCAGTACAAGGAAAAAAATACATATTGGTTCAGAGGACTTTTACACAATTCACTGGAAATTACAGCTTGTCTGGCTAATGCTGTGAGGGTTTTCCAGCGTGCTCCAATTGTGCAGCAGTCTGTGTGAGGGCTGTTCTCTCTGCCTGTCACCAAACAAGCACAAAGGGAGTGTCACTGCACAGGGCTGCACTCGTGAGCACTGCTCTCTGAAGCACTGCTTCAACACCTTCTTTTAAAATGCCACATAAGCAGCAGCACGACTGAATGTTATGGGCTGTATAGATGCCACCACTAGAAATTTGCAGTTCTTCATCTATAAACATAAAAGTTAGGCTATGATTTTGCCAAAATGCTTAGTGAAACCTTCACTGCATCTTGACTTGCACAAACATGACCTCAGTCACATTTTTCCACAACAAACACAAACAAACCAATTTCTAAGCCATGTCCTGTTTTATAGCCATGGTAGCTAAGGAATGAACAGAAAATACAACCTTTCCATACAAAAGCTCTGTTTACAATGAGAACAGAGATTGGGGTAGCAGTAATCAAAGATAATTGCTAATGCCTCACTAATAATGGGTAACTGGAGTATATTAGAGCAAAGAATCTCAGAAAGGCAGAAAATGTGATTAAGGTTCCTAATACCTAGTCTAGCAAGAAGGGCAGCATCATTTCATAAGCCTCTACTTGTCTCAAAACATACTGCCTCTAGGTCATATAGAAGAGGAGAAGGAAAGCAATTATGAGTAATATACTGAATATGTTACTGCCCATACTTGCTACTCAAGCTCATTGTGGTAAATTGTGTTAATCCATATCCTTGTAATTCATCCTATCTAAGGCAACAAGACTGGAAAGCTGAAAAACCACTGCACTTGCCCCTACTCTTGTACAGCACAAAGGCTTCTGCCCTGGGAACAGCCAAAGACTGAAAGAATATGATCTCATTATCACATGAGTAACAGAAATTCTATAAGCATCTAATAAATGACATCAGAAAATCAGTTTAAAACAGGAGGGGGCAGATGCAAGCAGTATCTAACACCTACCACCTCAGAGTAGCTCAAGAGATACAATGCTCTCATTGTAAAGCTGATACACGTTACAGAAGCAATGAACAAATGAACTGATTTTGAATGACATGCAGTACAGATTAGCTGAACTAATTTTGAATTATGTACCTAAAGAAAAGCAACTTTATTCTTTACTTATCATATATATGATAATGAAAGATTTTATAGTTCTAGAGGACCATGAAACCAATAATTAGCCTATTATAGTAACAGGAGCTTCTATAGAACAAAGTATTTCACTGGTAATTAAGTTTACCTTTATAAAGGCACAGCCAGTTCCATTGTCTGTAATGGTAAGTCCCAGCATATCATCAGTTTTAAGGATTTCCACTTCTTTTCGCTGTCCTTTCACATGGGCAAATATGAAATCTTCAAGGCCAATTTGTGCACCTAAGAGCTTGTCCATATCAACTTTATGAGTGTTCAAAGTGCAAAACATGATCTGTGCAGAAGGAAAGCAAACACATTAACAGTGCGTTAGGTTTGGTGAGCTTCCAGGAAGCTAAAATGAGAGCACAGTTCAGGCCCCTGTGACAGGTCCATAGCTCAAGTGATCCCCCTTCTTGTCCAGCTGTACCAGGAGCAGTCTCCATCCACACACAACAGAAACCATCAGGAGGTCAAAGTGCAGGTGACAGCTGGCAGGGAGCATGGAAAAGAGCCCTCCCTGTGTGAGCAGCCTCCCAAGGCCTGTCTCAGCACACCAGCCTGAGAGAGGCACCCTGAGCTGGTACAGCTCGCACCACAGGTCAGAGTAAAGCAAACTGAAGAGCCATCACCATCTTCTGCCTCATCATTCACCCACCTCAAATTCCACCTGATTCAAAGATCACTAGGGACTACTTTAAAACTTGATTAGTTGAAAGCAGTTTAAGGGGAAGGGAAAAAAAAAAAAAAAAGGAGAGCTTATCAAAACAAAAGAGTCATGAGAGAGCATGAAATGTTTTGTATTGCTCCAGTGTTCCCTCATCAGCTCACAGCACATTGTCTCCAATGGGCTTGCTTAGTTCCTACCCTTCCCCAGCACGAGTTGGGGTCATCCTGTTCCAGTAAAAGCCAGGCTTAATAAAAAGGTCAAATTGCTTCTTTATAAATCAGCTTTTCTGAGGGATTTCCCTTCAGCACTGGATATCAGGCAGTCCTTTTTCTCCCTACACTTATGCCAGTTCTTCAGCAGGGAGGTTTTTTGTCCTGGGCACTGGCAGGGTGAGAACAATCCATCTGCACTGCCTGGGAGCAGAGATGCTGTTGCCCACCACGGAATGAAGGAATTTGGCCGAGCCCAGCACACCCATCACAGTAATGACAGCTGCCCAAGCCTTTCCAGGCTGCAGCAGGAGAGGAGCGAGGGCCAAGGGAACCCCAGCTTCCTCCTGGGCAGCACAGGGCACAGGGCAGCAGCCAAACCAGAGAGACTCTGAGCTCCAAGAGAAATCCCTAAAATCTACTTCACTGAGGAAAAGAATGGGTTTTCCACCCCACAACACTACACATGACCTTTTCATTCCTTCTGGCATCACTGGATGAAAGCGGAAAAATTGAAATGAAAGTCACCAACCTATTTCAATTTCTT
The DNA here is from genome assembly GCF_014805655.1 of Passer montanus. NCBI lineage: Eukaryota > Metazoa > Chordata > Aves > Passeriformes > Passeridae > Passer > Passer montanus. Next base: position 1,043,245 of record NW_024367149.1, read on the forward strand.
CTAGGTCAAAGAAAGAGTGGATACTTTTACTAATTTATTTCACAGAGAGCATTCAAGTTTCTGGAGCTTTCTAGGATTTAGATTCTATAAGTATGAGGGTTTTAATCTTAGAAGACTGAAAGTTAATACAGAGACTGTTTCTTGACTAAGGTCTTGTTTAGTCACTGTTTTTAAAAACAAAACAAATAAAAATGCCCCACCAAACAGCCTTACTTCGATGACTACTTGCTTTATCTCATCTAATCCATCAAACATCCACTGCAATCTAACACCTTATTTAACAATGAAAGTTGTAACAGCACACCCTTAAGAGACATTAGTTTTATTTGCTCCGATAATGCAACGGTTTTCAGTTAAACACTACTCTAGATTTAACAACACCTAGAGAAATTAATCTGATTTTAAGAAGAAAACTGAATATAATAATACTTATAATGATAATAATTTCTAATTACAAGCTTTTTTTAAAAAAAAAATCAAAACAGATGATATCAAGTTGACATACACATTTTCAGCTCTCTCAAGTTACATAACTTTGCCAGTTTAAAATGGTAACTCAGTTCTCTGTTCATTGTTCCTGCCATGAAAACAACGACTGTCTTCACATTTTAGACATTAGCATCCTTCATCTGACCTTGTCAAACAGACAATCTAGTAAATACTGTCACACCTTTGAATAGATAAAATTGGCAACAGAGGAGAAATGTGATATTTAGAAACTTGATCCAGAGTTTCTCTTTATAGATCTTCATCTGGATGGCATTCCTACTACAGCCTATAAGTCTGCAGAATTTTTTGTGAGTCAGTTCTGTGCTAACCACAAGGCTGAGAGAGCATCAGCTAGTCAAAAATAAAACTTAAATCATTCTTCATCCTCTTTAGTGAACAACTGCTTTTTCTCAGAACAGATATATGCAAAGAGTAATGTACTAAAGATGTATCTACCCAGAAAGATATATCACCACACCATCTACCAGTTGTAACATAGCTTTATTTGTACACAACTGAGACCTATTGATTCAAAAATGGTATTTTCATAGGTTTTACATAAGTTTAATATTGGTACCTAATCTCAGATTATATACCTGAATACTTAAACAACAGTTTCCATTCACTCAAACTTTTGCATATTTTTAATAGTAATTTTCTTATTCAAAAATGAAACAAGAAAAAAAAAATCAGTGTGCAATTCTCATGGTTAAATCTCTTCTGTCCTTTCCCTAAAGCTTCATAGGCATTTGGTCTTTAACTCAGTGTACCAGTGCTGTGAATATTTCATGCCAGCTTTAGCAAGATATTATAAATCAGAACAGTTACATCAGTCACAAAGTATCTAGGATACCTCCTTCACCAAGAGTTATCTTCTGCAGCACTCAGAAGAAGGAAATTCCATGTCGCTGGACACTAGGGGCTTATGCACAACTTTATAAAATAGATTTGTCCAATAACATTACTAACAGATTATTCCCTGCACCCATATTTTCAATTGGAAGAGACCACATATGCCAGCAAAACCAGTGCTACACTGTGTGTTATATAAAGAAATTATATTAGCTAAGAAAAAGAGGGATGCGTGATGTGTTATATAAAGTATATATGCAGCACCATATTGCATGTTCTATACATTAATTGTACTCTGATCTTCCATATTGAGCTGACACCTTGAGAACTCAATAATGAGTTTGTTGATAGATTACATACTCATATGCTATTGAAAATGTATTAAAAATCTCTGATAACATTACAGAGATCATAATAATTTACTGTTTAAGAGGTAGGGAACTGGGAATTTTAATTCTGAGCAAGATGCAACACCCACTGACATACTTCCCTATATATGTAGATGTCATCATATCAAGAAATCGCCAACGCATTTTCTTACTCACTTTATCTTTCCCAAGGAAAATGTGGGAGCCTTGAGCAGCTTCAGCAACAGGAAGAGAGTAACCAGCTCCTCCAAGTTCTAGTGTGCTTTTGGTACTGTCAGGTATTCAGCCTGGTCAATATATTCAAAGGCTTATAAAATAAGCATTCAATGTTTTGCTGTTTGTCTTGGGATTTGGTTGGGGTTTTTTTTGTTTGGGTTTTTGGCTTTTTTGCACCCAAGTATTACAGTGTAATACAGTGTACACAAGTAACTACAGTGCAAGTTCTTCCATCCAATTATTTCCATACTAATATTTCAAATACTTTCAGTCAAAAGTATTGGAAAAGACACAGCAAGCATCACATGCAATATGGGTGTGACATTTAAGCACTGCTTAGGGAAACAGCAAGCAAACAATTCTTGCCATAGGGTTGGGAGGAGGTGTTTTGTAGGGAGTGTTAACTTTGCTCATTTAAAGTATTCAATCTGTAGGCGTGATTGTGAGCAATTTCTTTCAACAGATAAGGGTAACAATAAAACTTCCAACATTTTGGTGATGAGGATTTCACAAGCTAACCCTTTTCTCTAAAACACACTTCAGATTTTTTTATTGTTAAAAGGACAGTTTTGTTCAGTAACACAAGTTTCAGCAGTGGCTTATTTGTCAGCAGTCTTTCATAAAAGTTTAAATTGAACAGTTTAAATCAAATACTTCTATGAAAGTTTAATGTGGCACAGCCTCACCGTATACTTGACTGTTTAGCATGTGGAGGCAAGGCCTGTGGAACTACAGCCCACACACAAGCTCAGCAGCTGAACTCTTGCTACTGGAAGAGAAAGACGGAGCTGCATTTCTGCCCTTACTGCTGCCAGAAAGGTCTGAATTACCCTTGTGATGCAAAATTCCTTCCACTGGGGTGAAAGAAACCCCAACCTCCAAGAGCTATGGACAGAAACAGCCATGGAGCATTAAGTTTAGTTCACCTGCCCCACCACATTTCATCTTTCAAAGCAAACAAGATAATCAAAAGGAAAACTGCAAGTAAGCAAACCAAAAGTCCACACAGCCTCTATGGGTTACCATTCCCTTCTCAACTGATCAAGAAATAGCCCTGCTACAGCTGGACTTTAATATCCACGTTCTCAGTGCCTGATTAGCTACTCTGAATACTTTAAAGCCCTACCATGTGCTCTCACAGGAGCACACCACCACCAAATGCCTTAACAGACCCACATTGTCCTTCAGTCAGTGCTCATTTATTTATCATACAGGCTGCACTCAGCACTTTCACCCTTTCGGGGAACATTCCCTGCTACATTCCCAATAGTCAGAGTGGAGTAGTAATCCTAAAAGGCCAAAGCTACACATAAATACTTTTACCAACTATTTTTCATATGTTAACCTCCATAGAAAAAATAAGGGAATATAAACATTATTGATGCAAGCAGAAACATACACGTAAGTGTGCGTGGGTTGTGTTGTTAGCTAAGAGTTGCATCTGTCTATCTATCTATATCTTTTTTAGCTCTGTGCTTTCGTCTTGAAAGCTTGTTGAAGTAATCAAGTTAAAAGTCAAGAAAAATGTGATGCACCTCAAACAACACTCATAATAATGATGCTGGAAATAATAAAAGTTACATTTTTTAAATGTAACTTTTGTCAGGGATTTGTTCTCCTTTGCCCAGGGGGAGGGGAATTGAAGTTTCTCTTTACAAGACTCCTCCACCGGGGTTTAACATTTTAAGTTTTAACATTCACAGATTGGGAGTAGCCGGGAAATACACAGGAGATATGAGAGCATCACTCCCTGGCACAGCCTGAGACACCTGGTCTGGGAAAAGACTGATAAGAGAACTGAAGAATGAGGACCAAGTTAGCATTGAAGGCAAAGGGATCAATAACTAATAGGAGATTGAATACTAACAATTGCCTAATTTAAGAGCAGTGAACAAAAATTTATTCGGGTTTTGTCTGTATTTCTTTTTCCTGCAGTTTTGGTGTCAATGACACACGCAATGTATTGGTAGAAGCCATATTCACTCCTCCTCTCTGGGAAAAGAACAGTCACCTTGGACAGAGAAAAGCAGAAGTGCTGGACATTGTAAAAGTCAGAGAGGTAGGCAGAAAGAGAGGCTTCTGCCTACCCCTCAGCTCAAAAGGGGTAAGAGATATATAAAACACCTACAAGAAAGGATGAGTACAGGAAAAGCCTCAGAAAGCAGCTGTTATGTGTCATTCCTTCATGGATACCCAGAGAAGATCCCCTCTGAAGCCATCCTGCCCCCTATTCCTGTGCCCATCCCACCCTACTCATGATCCAGGTCTGCACAGAAGTTTCTGTCCAACAAATACTGTGTTTTATATAAACTTCTCTCTGTCACTGTTGGCAGTCAATCACAGAACCTGGAATGGATTCTCCAGCAGAAACTGAACTCCGATGGTCCCGGGAGGTGTGATCCAAAGAGGAAAAGAAGTGCTGTAACCACGTGGAGTCCAAAGGAGAAGTGACAGATTACAAGTACAGCTCACTTATGCAGGAATTTATCCAAGAATCCGTACTCCTGCCTACCCTGAAGCAAACTCACGTACCATATTAAATGTATTCACTTCTGCAAAAGGTCTCTGAATGCTCTCTACACAGAGCTCTTCCCCTCCCTCCCCCACTATTTTCCAGCCCAGCCACTCCAGGGTGGAGATCTCTGTGATAGGAGCTGTTTCCAAAGGCAGTCACGTGTGGGTATCACACTGCCCACAGGCTTCGGCAGAGCTGGGTCACTGAAACCTTCCTAGACAGGTAACACCTACAAATGGCATTTGAGTACCTGAGCGTTCTGCAGTTTGCTGAGATGTAGCTTCTGGCATTATTCTTTACACCAGACTATCTGTCCACAAGCAGTTTTAATGAACAAATAATTTAAAATAAATTCACATTTCTTGGCAGTTCACTGATATATCTTGTCTCTATGCAAAAATCTGTTGCATGACTCTCTGGTCTGAATTCTTCACTCTGTTATGCCACCTTTACACGAGGAAATATTTTTGTCCACTATTTGCATATTATACAACTTTTTTAAAGCAAACAGAATTTCTGGAGTAAAAGATTTTAAGTTTGGTGCCTCCAGCAATAATACTCTATCCATTTTTATCAATAAGCCACACTTTAAAAAAAATTAAGGAATGGTCTGGAGTAAAAGATTTTAAGTTTGGTGCCTCCAGCAATAATACTCTATTAAGGAATTAACATTAGGGAGAAAAAGAAAATAAGAAACTTCTCCAGTCTGGCACAAGGCTGGCATATGCCCATGATATGTGGTGCTTCCTCTACAACCTCTGAGGGTGTCAGATTATACATCTAGCAGGAGAAACAGGAGCACACCATTCATACAAAATTAAATTTCTCTGTGAAAGCTGTTCTTTCTCAAGTCAGTGGAGCCAAAAGTTCAACACTGAAAAGAAGAAAACTAAAATAGAAGACAATCTGGTGATTGTGAGAACTTGAGAATACAAGGTATAACTGAGATGGAACAGAACAAAAGGGGAACAGCAGCTCAGGATGAAAAGAAAACAAAGGAGCAGAAGATCAGAAAGCAGCTGGGAAGGTCTGGGACACTGATGCATTGCCTCTTAATTACTTAATGTAACAGTGACTGATTAAACTGTATTCACTGCTACTGCCACTTTCCCTTTACAATTTACTATTTGAAATGCTACATCAGGCCACAGCAAACTCCGAACAAAGCCTGTAGTAGTAGCAGTCTTTGCAACTTTTTTTAAAGTCATCTACGAAGAAGAAAACAAGTAAAGCTGTACAGCCACACGTAGGCACAGTGAAATGTTAGCCCTCTGTTTCAACTCGCCATTCAGAGGTTAAGGTTCAAAGAACCACATAGGAAGAACTTGATATGGCCACTACCTTTTAACTAAGAGAAAACAATGCATTTACAAACACAAATGAATCATTATCCAAACAAATGTTTAGAACATGGGTCAGAAAAAAAAAGATCAAAAAGGCAGCAGAGCTTAAAAAGGAATCTTGTAACAGACTTAAATTTAACTCCATTCGAACAGTGAACGCTTAAAAAATAATTACCCGATAAAGCAAAAAGCTTTCCAAACATCACTTTCGGCTGAAATTTTAAAATGCAGTACGAGTCAGGGCATTTATACCATATGCCCTTCCCTTCCAATGCCTTCATTCTGGATATTTAGCCTCATAAATCCGCTGTCCCTTTTTAAACTGGAATGAAGCAGTGCCTGAGAGCTGTCTCAAACAGCAGCTGGCAACAGGTTAACCGAGACACCGGAGTTTGGGTCAAGAGGCCCACTGTTTTACCACGTAAGAGCTAAATGCAGTCCCACCTATGTCTTTTCCCGTGCGGTACGGCTCATTTGGAAGGGAGTTTTTTTCCTCCCGAGCAGTGTACCGCGGGCACGTCCCCAGCAGCCCCGGCAGAGGATGGGGCCGGGCGCCGAACAGCCCCGGCGCCTCTGGCGCCCCCGGAGGCGCGGCGGTGCCGGCCCTACCTGGGCGGGGGCGATGCCGAACGCCTCTCCGATGCGGGCGTACAGCTCGCGGGCGCTGCCGAAGCCCTCCACGCGGCCCGTGGGGCTGCCGTGCGCCAGCTGCGTGTGGAACTGCAGCCGCGACGCGCTGGCCGACGGCGCCGGGGCCGCCGCGGGGGCCGGCGCCGCCGCCTCGCTCTCCACCAGCTTGAAGGTCTCCTTGGACTTGTCCTTCTTCTTGCTCCTCAGCCCCAGCGGCATCTTCCGCGCCGGCCCCGGGCTCCTGCGGCCGCCGCCGCCCGCGCCGGCCCGGCCCGGCCCCCGCTACCGCCGCTGCTGCCGCCGCCAAGCCCGCCGGGCCGCTCCGGGCCATCGGCGCTGCCCTGCCTGCGCTCACACCGCGCCCGCCGCCGCCACAGCGGGGTCCTTTACCCACCTCCCACTCACTCGTTCAGGAATTTCTGCTCATAGCGAAGTGCTGAATACCGACTAGTGTAGATTTATATCCAGCGTATAAAAATACCTGAAGTATACAAGGACTTCAGGCAACTCTTTCTCATTGATCACTGACCATAAATCTCTAAGGGTTCATAAAGCAACAGTAACATAACCTAAGTTTAAGAGACTTCCTATTGTACCGGACAACAGCTGTAAAATACTGAGATTTAACACAGAAAATATACTTTTCAAGTATTTGTATCATTTAATGAATTCAAAATGTTTCCTCTGCTGTGAAACAGAGCTACACATTGTAGTCAGAAGTTCACATTGCAGGAGACATCTGTGCTCCAAAGTAACCACACTCACCTCAGTGGAACTGCTCCATTTTCAGTAGTGCACTGAATCCACCCAAGATGTGAAGAGTGCAAAATTCATGAGGCAACATTCAGCACTTCTAAACATTCAAGCACTGCCTTACCACATCTTCTGACTTGCACAATAAAAAAGACAAACCATTGCAAAGAAAGAGGATTCTGGCACATGGAGTCAGACCAGGCAGGCAGAAACAATGAATTACTGTGAGGCAGCCCTGAGTCAAAAGTTCTTAGCAGATCTAATCACAGCACCTCTGACTACATGAAATTACGTACAGATTTTAAACTGCTTATGCTGTGAGATTAAAAAGGTTTGAAGCCAATTTGACTTCAGCTTTTCCAAGATAGCGTGTAGTAGATTTAAATGAATACTCAAAAATGGCTTTTATCCAGTTCTAGTAGGAGACAATTGGATTCAATATTGTTACTAATTTTGTAGGAATTTCCACCAGTAAAAAACCCAACCAAAACTGCAAAATAAACTTGCCCCCATACTTTAATAGTTGATTGTCCAGTTCAGTTTGAAACCACAGAACTTAAATTAAAGGCTTCTCTGAAGTTGCAGAACTGTGTGTACTTTTCCCCATTACTGGAATGAAATTCAGACAGCGTGTGGCATTCACTGGATGACATTGCAGTGTGACGAAATGAGATATTAACTAACAGTACCAAACTATTCATGTTCATCTTGGTATTTAGAGGGTTTTGCTGGTCTTCAATTTTAAATAAGTAACTTCTTTTAAAAGAAGCCTTTTCCCATTTACTAAAATGTACTATGAAGGAATTGGTGACAAGTATTTATGTCTTGTCTCAACTCATTCCTTTTCTTGTGAAAAGATAATCGAATCTTACAACCCAGTAAATACTGTTTGTTAATAATTTTGTTAATGAGATTTACTAAATGGACACAGTCAAGTTTCCACATATGCAGAGGTTGTGCAGATTTATTTAAAAAATAATTCATGGACATTAACAGTCCTAATTTAGGTATCTGTTGCAAAACTTTCTTCAATGGAAGTGTTTCCGTGCTTCATATGGAGGTGGATGGAGAAAAACAGCTGAAGCTGGTGCAAAAACTATGCTGATCCCACCTACAGTTTGGAGCAATGGCATTAGCTTTTAACTATGGAAAAAATATTATGAGGCAAATGGAGCTGATCAAATAAACTGAAGACAGCATGGAGCATGTATATGCCATCATTAGGTACATGATGTACAAGTGAAATGAAACCTTTTTTGTGACATTTAAATCAGAGCAAGATGACACTGCACACATGCCTATTTTCAAAACCCAAACCTAGAAAACCGTATACATGAAACTGCCATAGCAGTCCCTTGCTTTGGGAAGAAGGGTAAAGATGTGTTCAACACTCAGTTTCATCTCTGTTACAGAAAAGGTACATTACCATGGACTTTTTTTTCCTAATCTACAAATACTATTTATTAGTATTGCTTAGATCATGGATTAGCAGTTTCAATGATGTAGATTTGATCAGCATAACACAATGCTGACTGAGTGGTTTGTAGAGCTGTAATTGCTTTGGGAGGAAAGGTAAGATGTGTTCAACACTCAGTTTCATCTCTGTTACAGATAAGGTACATTACCATGGACTTTTTTTTCCTAATCTACAAATACTATTTATTAGTATTGCTTAGATCATGGATTAGCAGTTTCAATGATTTAGATTTGATCAGCGTAACACAATGCTGATTGAGTGGTTTGTAGAGCTGTAAGTCAGTCTGCTGAGAACTTCAATGAAAAGAAGGCTGCAATGGACAGAAGACACCTTCTCCAACTACAAGTCCTATTTTCAGATTCTCTCGAATGTGCACCCTCTAAGGAAGCATCTGCCAACACTAATTAATGCACAGTAAAACTATATCAACCAATCCAAATAAGCTTCCAGCAACTCGGATACTAAGGACCCAAAAACTACTTCAAATTTAACTTTTAGAAGAGAGTTAACAACTGAAATAAAACTTCTATTAGCCTTGATTTTAGAAAGAAAACTAAAGCATGTGCTTGAAAAAAAGAAAAATTTATTTAATCCTTTCATCCCAGATATATATTGCATACTACAGGCTACCCCACTCTTCACTTTCTCAGACATCATACACTTGGGATGCAACAACCATAAAGTTTGTGGAGAACATATGTGGAACAAAGTCACCTTGCTGGCTATGAAATGCCACTATCAGTGAGTGTTTCACTACACAGGGGGTATCTACCCTCACTCAGGGCAAGGATATATGGTTATTTCAGGTGCTGGCTGGGTGGTGTTAGGGGTTTTTGAATGCAGGGCAGCAGGGCTGTGAACATGGCAGTTTGTCCTTGATAAAGAAATCAGGCATGACTAACAAGATTGTTGTTTGTACAGCTCCTCCCTTGGGTAAGCCAGTAATTCCAGGGCAACAGGCACAGAGTACTTATACCTTCCACACCCAAGGGGATCAACAGCAGATCTCTGTTTTCACTGTTTAAATAACAGAGCAATTAACTGGAGAAGCCTGAAGGAAACAAATCATGCCATCCAACAGTCTATTGCTGAGCAATCTGACACATGAAGAGTTGAGATTCTGCACCTCGTTAAGAGATTTGTTTGGGTTTTGAACAGTAAGTGGCTGTATGACACATTCCCTGGTTCTATAGGATGTGTTCAGTAAGCAATATAGTAAGAACTACTCTTGTTAGCTGCAAAAGAGGACTAGCATTTACTGACTGGAAAGGTAAAACTATCTCTTAAATATATTTACAGTATCATGTTCTGGCCCATATTTTTTAGGTCCAGCACATGAATTCAAGTGCACAGAACTTCACCCTAGCAAATTTCGAATTTCACTGTTTAAGGAAAACCTATTTGACCGCAAAAAAAGTCTGCTTCTGGTGAGTCAGACTAGCATAGAACATGCACATACTAGAAAAGAATGGGGTATATTTGTTCAAAACACCACAAACAGGCTTCAGGAAGCTTTCAGCACAGCTACTACAGAAATGGCTGAGTGAAAGACTGGAATGCTAACCCCCTTCATGGCATCAGAAGCTGTGGAGCAAGCAGAGCAGAGTGCCACTGGATGGCAGGAAGGGAAAAGGGTTGTAATGTAGCTTGACCTATTCTTGCAACAGCTTGAGGTTGTCCTAAGGCTTGATGTTGGTGAGATTAAAAAAGAATCTTTAGAAGCAGAGGTTTTCAGACCTGCTGGATGAATTCCCAAAGCAACTAAATGACTTCTACTTTCTATGGCACCTAAGCAACCTTCAAGAGACCAAAAACCCATCCCAATTTCATGAATGACCATTTTATTTTCATGTATTTCAGTAGTTACAAATATAGTAGTTGACTGAGTATTTGCTTCCTTCTCCCAAGTAGCTTTATTAAATAATCAAGTGGGTTTTAAAACATAGCTTTTAAGCACATTTTGATTAGAAAAATATTTTTGTGAATCCTGGATTAGATAGATATTAATGCTTCCTCTCATATTTTGAAGTAATTCTACATGCTGGTTTCTGAAACATATACTTTTTAATCTATCCATAAGAAAAGAAATACAAGCATTTATTTCATACCAGTTCTATAAGTTTTGTATTTTGAGCTTGAAAACAGTTGGAAAAGTTTAGTTTGCTATACACATATATATATATATATATACACCTCTAAATACACAAGATACTGCAATTTCTCAATTTAACACTACTCCTCTTACCTGAAGATGGTTACAAAAAATAGTCTTAGTTGCTGTAACATTTGTTTTTTACAAGTTGGATATGGTTACAAGATCCTGGATTACAAAATGCTTGATTCCATTAGCTTTTAAATGGACAAATAGGTATTTTAGGTTGATATGCTTTAAAGTCGTGTAGCTTGTAGCATTTGCCATCATAACAAAATAGAAGAGAAAGTTAAAAACCAACTTTACACTTTTTACTTAAAAACCACATAAGAAATGCAATACGGAACATACTGAAATGGAAAATTTTTTTCAACAAACAATATATAGTATTAACAATATGCAGAAGCACTAAGCAGCAATTTTTTTTCTTTGTAATACTGCTCCAGCAATTGTTTACTTCCTGTAGATTTAGGACTACAACTAACTGATACTGCATGAAGAGATCTGCAGTTGAAAAACTGACTTGAACAATACCCCACAGAAATTCTACTCTTTTAAGTAAAAGAAATGGGATTCCTCTTACAGTCATGTAAAAATTATTGTAAATTAAATACCAACTTCCATATGATTTACTTTTCTGCAGTCACATATACAACACTGCTATTTCTTAGGCTACCTAACAGAGCAGGTAACCTCTAAATTTCCACAGGCAAAAGGCTGACAGCAAATCTTGAAATATTTTGTTATGAAAAACAACAACAAAAAAAATCCCAAACCCCAAACCCTTTGAAAGTGTTGTTAAAGCACTGTATTATGGTTTTTAAACTCAAGTAATAAAGCATGCCCACAAGGCATTTCTTCCACCAATCCATGCTGCAACCAAGGGAACCAGCCCTATTTCTGTACTATAAAACTAGACTATTACAGAGGGCTCTCCATCGCTCTATGCACCTTTGAACTCTAAAGACAACTGACTCCTATTCGAATTTTAAAACTCAATTCAAGCATATGAAAGTTTCTGGGCAACCCCTATCCCACACTGACTCTTAAACAAACTTTGCTTTAGCAACACAGCTAGCTAGCTCTTTTTTTTTTTCTTCATGGGCGTTAAGTTTGGCCTTTGAAAATAATAAATACTTGAGATCAGCATGATCTTTAAATACCTGCCCTAGCCAAATGCTTTTACAGGGTTCTTTGTGCATCTTTCCAACCCGGCACAGACCTGCTCCATAGGGAATTGTCACATGAGCACCAGCTAAGCCTCATTTACAGAACATGGCCCATAGCAAACAATGCCAAGCCCAAGTTCAATGAATGCTTTTGCTTACAAGAAATCTCGTGGCATCATGTGGTCCAATACCCCTGCTCACACATGGTCAGCTGGAGCAGGCTGCCCTGCACATGTACAGTCAGGCTGAGTATCCGGGGATAGCAACTCCTTAAACCCTCTAGGAAACCTGTTCCAGTGTTTGATCACCCTCTCAGTAAAAAGCTGTTTCCTTGTGTTCAGATGGAACTCCTAACTGTGTCCATTTAGTCCTGTCACTGAAAGCTACTAAGAGGCTGGCTCCTCCATCTTCATTCCCTCCTGCCAGCTGCCAAGATCACCCCCAAGTCTTTTCTTCCCCACGACTGCAAGTTGCAGCACTCTCAGCCTCTCATACATGCTCGTGTGCTAGAGCTGCTCCACTAAGTGTTTATCCTTCAAATACCAGGGAGTCCAGCACTCCAGATGGATCCTCATCAGTGAGGAGTAACAAGGAAGGATCACCTCCCCTCACCTGCTAGCAAAGCTTTGGCCTCTTTGCCACAAGGCTGCATTGTCAGCTCAGTCAGTTCACGGTCAGTTTGCTGGTCAGTTACTCCCCAGTGGAGCATTCCTCCTTACTGAACTTTGTGAGAATCCTGTGTCAAGTTCTTCACCCTGTTGGGGCCCCTCTGAAAGGCAGTACCATCAGCTGGTGGCACTAGCTACTCCTCCCAGTTTATATGGATTGTCAACTCCATCCCACGATTCAGGTCATTACTGATGCTGACTACTATTGGCCCCAGTACTCAGCCAGAAGGTACATCACTATTTAGTTGCCTCCAACTGGACTTTGTGCCACTGATTAAACCCCCTGTGCCCCCTCATTCAGCCAGCTTTTAATCCATCTCACCTTCCACTTATCTAACCTGTACTTCACAGGTCTGCCTACTGATGTAAAAGGTAAACATCACAGACTGTTCTCCCAACATCCCCAAAGCTCGCTGCAGATGGCAGTAGGACTGGTCAAGCAAGACTTCCCTGTTGTACATCTATGTTGACTACCTCAACCACCTTTTAGAAATGCTTTCCAGGAGGATTCTTTTCCATCACATTACCAAGGGCTTAGGTGAGGCTGATTAGCCTGTAGACACCCAAATCATCCTTCTTGATTTTCTTGAAGAGTGGTATTTTCTCTTTTCTAGTCTACTGGAACATCTCTTAATCTCCCTAGCCATTCCAAGATAAACAAGAGTGGCCCTGCAATGGCATTAGCCAGTTCCCTCAACACTTGGGTACAATCTGTCAGATTCACAGAATTCCAGGTAAAGTGCACCCTAACCCAATCCTTGACCACCAAGGTTCCAGATTTCCCCACTAGTCTCAGGGGCCTGGAATTCCTGCATGCTTGTTTTACTGGCAGTGACTGATGCAAAGGCAGCACAGAGAACCTCAGCCTTCTCCACACCATCAGCTTCCCTGCCCCATCTGACAGCAGGCTCATCTTTGCTGTTCTGCCTGCAGGATGAGGAACTATCCCACAGCAAATGGCTACTCTGGCTCCTCAGGCCACGTGCCCTTTGCCACACTCACAATGCAGTCCCAAACTTCTGGCGGCAATAAAGAGAAGCCTTTCATTGCACAGGGGGAGGCTGGTCAGGAATCTAAGCTGATGTTTCTGGCCTATGCTTTGTGCAGTGGAAGGCAACATACTGAAATGATCTCTCTTGTGCTCTTTAAAATATTTTTTACTTTGTGTATATCTACTACGATCTCAAATTTCTGTATAAATGTGTAATGTTGTAGACACAGTGAGGATATAAGAAATATCGTACTTGGAGGCTCAAGTACTGTATCAGAAATATGCACTGACTTGGTAAAAAAATTACTGTAATTATATTAAGCAAAATAATGACTAAACATTGCTGATTAGGAAGATGTAAAACAAAATGAGTGGTTTTCCCTGTAATTTTTACTGCAGAATTCACCTGTATGACTTCTACTTAAACCCTTTTCTTCTCATGCAGCATTACAGTATTTCCCCCCACCCATCCCACAAAACAAAAAAAACAAAGATTCCACTAGGTGTTACAGATTGCACTTTTAAAGCAGACTCGCCAGTCTTCTGCATTTCCAGTGTCCTATTTTAATCTGTTGACATACACAGTCTTCCATTTTATGAAACTGGAAGATTTCGCCTAAGTACTTCTTTTGATGCTGGAGAAATGTTATCTGGGAAAATTACTTCAAACTCTATAATTAAGTCTCCCCGTTGGTCAGGATTTTTGGGAAATGGCAAACCATATCCTATAATTCTTCTTCTCATCCCAGGCTTTACCACTTCGTTGACTGTCATGGGTATGGTTCTTCCTTCTATCGTTGGCACATTGAAAGAGCTGCCACACAAAGCCTAAAGATTGCAATACGAGAAAAAGAAATTGGTCAGAACTTTTTTGTACCTGTATATGAATCTGCATTATTTAAAAGCAACTAGAATTCTAAATAGCATTTCTCCTATGCACTTCTCAGATGTCAAAATTTTAATTTAATGCTCCTCTCTTAAAAAGAGAAAACTTTAAGTTGTCATTGAATGTTGCTGAATTTATGAATATTACACAATATTACACAATGGCTACTGGAGGGTAACTGAGCTTCTATGTCATTCAAAGACTTTATCAAATAGTTAGAGAGCTGAGCTGAATGAACTCCTCACTCATACTTCTCTACAGATGTCAGTCTTCTAAATTTCCACTGAAAATTTAGAAACTTATTTCAGTTTTTGTTTGTTTACATTGCACAGGAATTTTTTCCAATCAACCTCTATTATATCGCATTTCAGGACATTTAAGTGTCTATAAGCAGAGGCATATAAAATTTCACAGCTATCTTATGTGAATATTTGTGGTGCCTAAAGAAATCCAAACAAGATTTTTGCACCAAAACTAGAATGTTACAGACCTTCTGCTTTATCCAATAGTTTATTTTCATTACTAGGATCTCTGAGAATAAGATTTTGATTCCTGCAACTTCACTTGATTCAGCACTTAGTATACACTGATAATGTCCAATTTACATAACAATGCAATGAGTCTAAATAGGTTTTTATCTGTGAAGGAACTGTATTACCCACATTAACATTAAATATTGTCTTTTTTCCCTCCCTCACTACTTTAGGTGCTTCACCTCACTTCACACTTACTGTAGAATCCCTTAAGGTAGCTTAATTTACACAAGGTTCATAATGAAATCAAGAGTTTATTTCCCACCTAATACTAAGTAAGAAGAAAAAAATACATTACACACACAGAGCTACCATACAGCTTTAGCCACTGTATCATATTGTAATAGCATTAAACATTTGGAGTTCTACCACAAGAGGAACTTACCTCCCTTAAGCTGATCTTTACAGGATAAACAATATTTGATCCATCTCTCTTGAAATGAGAGTGAGGTTTATCTTTAATGATAAAAACAATATCAGCTGGAATCGTGTTCGGTGTTTCATCGCCCTCCTTTGGAAAAGTGATCTTGGTGCCTTCTTTCCATCCTCTTTTTATCTCAATAGTAAGGATTTTGTCCTCTGTTCGGACACTTCTACCATCTGGGTTAAGCCTTTTACGTGAAATCCTCATTCTTTTTGTGCAGCCATGATAGATCTCTTCCAGAGACACTTTAAGTTCATGGATTACAGGGGGATCTTGTTTACGACGTAACTGGCTGCCAACTGTATTCCTTTCCCTTGGAAACCCATTCATACTAAAACTAGTGAAGGATCCAAATGGATCACCATCCACCTCCATGTCTTCAGTGTCTCTGCCACCAGGCATCCTCCTCCCAAAGAAGATCTCAAAAGGATTTGTGCCACCAAAGAAAGCTGCAAATGTAGCATGTGGGTCTCCATGGAAGGAGTACCGGAAGGTACCACCCTGGCCATCAGATCCTCCAGCTCCCCCTTTAAGGCCTAAATAAGAAAAATAAGGCAAGTTAAAAACAAATTGGGTATTAGTATAAGCTTTCCTGCTGTACAGTGTAATGATATCAGGACTGATGAGTCATAAAGATATTTACAGTACAGTGAAAGGTCTGCTTTTCAAGGAGGATTCACCATGACAATATGAGGTACCAACTAGCAATTTAATAGCTTGAACAGCAACAAGGTTTCTGAAGCTCTAGAATGACTTCAGAAGAACAGGTATTCTGACACTGCCAATTTTATTTCATGCGATTGAAACCAGTTATTTTAATCAATTAGCATCTTAAGAGCAGAAGACAGATTTGCTTGATTTGATCTTTCCTTGCTCTGCAAAGTGTCTTGGGAATTGCATCCTTCTACAAGGTCATTTCTGAGGAAAATTATTCACTACCACATGCGACATATTCCACAGCCTCTATAGCTCAGCTGTAACTCGGTGTTAATCAGTTTTACCCATTTTCCTGCAATTTGTTCTGAGTAAAAGGTAACACGCCAACAGTCAAACATATACATGCTTCCTCAATATTCAATTTAGGATACCAAAATTATCACAGCTTGTGTTCCTATGGTACAAAACAGGTACAAATCCTGGGAACTCTCTTCAATGCAGCCACAAATAAAAGCATCATGGAACTTACTAAGATCCAATCACTGTCTCCATGCAAAAAATCAGAAGGTTATCAATAGCTTTGTTCCATCTTTCACATGGAGAGATCTAAATCTCATTTCACACTGCCAAGAATTCTCACTGAAAATTCTCTTGCACTTCCTGTGCTCCCAATTCAAACCAAGGTAACATCATTTTGTTTCAATAAGTGATCAATTACTTCCTTGTAATAGTGTTCTTCTGCACTAACCATTTCAGGGTACTTTCTCAAACCATTGGAAGACTGAAAGTCCTCTTAAGATACATTTGTCTTAAAGAAAAGAGTTAAAGTCTTCAACTTAAATGCTTGGTTTTTAAACTTTTTTTTCAGTCTTAGACCAACTCAAAACTACAGCTGCTGTCATACTTCTGTTACCATAGAAAAATGAAGGCTTACATTATGAGGGAAGCATTCTATAAATTTGAAAGAGGGGTTTGTAGGGGTTTTTTTTAGCTCAGTGTTCTCATGCATAACCTTAATGCTGGGTACTGACACTAACCATCTAAGACACCAGAGTGCTTTCCCCATTTCAATACCAGAGCAAAAGTACTCAAACTATAGCACATCCTTCTGACACACTGTTAATGCCAAATATGCCGATCAGGGGATTCAGTCTGTGATAGCAGGACACCTCCTGGAATAGCTGGCCAGAAGTTATTGAAGGTACACCCAGTTCCTGGCCGCAAAAACACTGAGGTTTCCCCCTTCTTACAAACCCCAACCTTGTGCATTTCCATTAAAACACTCTTCTGAGAGCTCAGAGAGTAACTGAGGCATCAGGAGGCATTCCCACATTCAACATTTTAAAAGATCATACTTTGTATCTTTGCCCAAAATACTAAATACTGCTATTTAAGTGTCCCTCTTTGTAATTGTAAAAAACATGGCCCCAAGCAAATAGCAACGAGCAGGCCTACTTGTCACAACGGAAGTAGTTATTTTAAATGGAATTCCTGATACCATTTACATTTAAGGGAAGGGATGTTAATGACTTCCTCTGTTGCTCAATCATAAGACTGAAAGTCATGTCGGTCAAAAATTAAAAAAAAAAAATCATCCTCTCCAGATCACCATTTTTGGATAAATGTGACATTTCTGAGGTCTCACTCTCTTGGCATGTTATCACTGTTTACAATTAAAGCTAAAAAATTGTTCTGGTATTTCATGACATCAGCCAAATTCTTTCCTCTCCAGGCACAAAGCCAAGGACAACTACAGGCTGGACACCTGGGCTTCTGCTCAGGACTGTTTTGCCTAGATCAAGCAGATTGCCCTTAAGCAAAAATTACAGAAAAGAATACATGCCTTTTGAACTGCATCTCAGAAACTGCTCTGGCAAAGGAAGGCAGCAGTAAGAGATCACAGAAAGCTATTCACAGGCGATAGAAACTTTTTCTGTTCAGTAACTTTTTGCCTGTCAGGTGTTTGGGGTTTGTACAAAACCCCATTAAATTAAGAAATTAAAACTTCACCAGCATTAAAGCCCAGCAATGCATTTTTTACTTAAAATCTCACGAACCAAACACATACATTGTAAATACGTTGTCTAAGGAGGAACACTACCATGTCTTCATATGTTTACTTTGCTTCATTCAACACAATCAAAGAGACACACCAAAGTATAACAGAGACATACATACCTTCCTCCCCAAACTGATCATAAATATCTCTCTTTTTGGGATCACTCAGCACTTCGTAAGCTTCTGCAACCTCTTTGAATTTTTCTTCTGCATGGGGAGATTTGTTCTTATCTGGATGCCATTTCAGGGCTTGTTTTCTGTAAGCCTTTTTGATATCCTCGTCAGAAGCCCCTTTTTCAATTCCCAGGATAGAATAGTAATCTTTCCCCATCCTGAGTGTTGGAGGAATTCAGATTTTCCTTGCTGTAAAGAAAGCAGCGTCCAGTGTCTTAGCAAGGTGGCGATGCTAGAGAAGGAAAAATAAAAATCAAACTTTGAAACGAAACAGAGCTGCTACAAAACAACAAACTCTACGATACATGAAAGAAAGAGCAGACAGCCTGTCCGTATTTCATTCCTTCCCCGTGGCTCATTTATAAAGGATTCCAGAGCGGGCACGGCAGACGGTCCCACCCCCGGCCGTGCCTGCGCTCTTTCTAGAACGCAGCAGCAGCGGGCACGTCACTTCCCGCGGCTCCGCTGTGCCGCGCCCGCAGCGCCACAGCGCAGCGCCGGCCCCGGCAGCGCCCGCGCGGAGCCACCGCGGGGCAGAGCCCCGGCTCTGAGCGCTCGGCTGCCCCGAGCCACGCTGAAGCCCATCTGGAGTAATTATAGCGTTCTACTTCACTGTTTCTATAGAGACAGCTGTACATAACTCTTTTCCAAATATATCAACATGGAGCTGTACCCTTTCCAGCAAAGGCTAGGAAGAATTTTTACACTCGTATCAACGACAAAGCTTCAGAAAGCAAAACTGCCTTCCTTTGAAGATAAAATTAAGCCACCCTCAACACAGCTGACCATAGCCATGTACTATTAAACAGCAGAATGAATCTGAGCAAAAAAATATCACTTTGTTTACCACAACTCAAGCCACTAAATTAAAGCAGATCAAAATGTAAATCCTGTCTCAGCCTTCTTCTATGGAATAGGAAATACCAAGATTATTATACAAGTATGGCAATATACCAAATAGCTTTCATCTGATGAGATGCTAATAACAGAAAAATACTTGTTTCTTACACATTTGTTTTAAAATATATTAAACCAATTCTACTACTGAAGTATTTCTCATGCTCCATAGAGAAAATGCTATTAAGTTTTAGCTTGCAAGATTTCTTTTGTACCTCTGTTAAGAGCTATAGATCAAGAAATTAGCTATGTTTATCAGTAGGGCAATGAACTACATGACAAATTAACACAACTGAAAAATTATTCCTCGCCGGAACAAAAATACAATACTTTTGGTCATATCTAGACGTTGTCTGTATGAAGACAATTCTAGGCTGAATTATGAAGGAGGTAATTAAGCTCAGCTGCCTTCCTTCTGACAATAAAACCCACTAATCCTCTGACTCAGGGAGCATTATATTTGAAGCCGTTTTCTAGAACCTGCTCAAACTTACAAGAGACTGATAAGGAAGGGACAGAAAACTTTCTTTCCTTAACCAGAAAGTACTAGAAAAACATTTGGGACTTCACTTTCACTTTCTTATCTTGCGTCATGCCCCTAATCCTCACACCATTACCTTTTCTTTTCCAATGTCTGCAATAGAATTTACTAGATTCCTTCCAGTGTATACAGGATTTTCCTAATTATTTATCTGGGTTTTTTTACATTCTCCTCAGAATATGTGTGGAAAAGGTAGAGAGAAGAAAGCCAAAATTCCACAAGAGTATTTCAGAAAGCAAAACTTTCAGCATATACGTAGTTATGATTACAAACGCAAAAGAGGCCAAAGGGTACTGAAAGAAGGAACTGGGTCCCCTTGCCACCAGATCTCTCAGGACTCACTTGCATTTCTGGCACAGCGGGAGTCACAGGGTTATAGACTCATTTACCTTTACATGTGAAGGAAGCAGCTGTTGCTGAGCCCTACCTGGAATAAAGCTAGTCTTTTACGAAATCACCCTTTTCTTTCTAACTTTTAAAAGAAAGTGCTCTTTTAGTTAATTTAAAATTACTATTTCGGACAAATTCTTTGAAACCCACATCCTAAATTGAACATTTTCTCCACTAGGAATATTGTATTAAGCACTATGTCTCCTTTTAAGTATCACAGAAATACTCAAGGCATAGTGACAGATTCTCCACACACACATCCCCCCCATTGTGTAACAACACAGTAATTCATTTCAATGGTTTCATTAAAAGCCACAATAATCAGGATTTCTCCTTAAATAAGAAGTTTCTTCATCTTAATCATTAAAACTTACAAAACAAATTTTGATAACAACAAAGTTACACTGGGACTTTTTGCCCAACAGAACAGCGACTAAGTGCTCAGGCATCCTTTCTCTCCCTACAGAGGGGAACATGCTATTCTGGCCTAAGTGCTGAGTTATACCATAATGATGTAAGTTATTCCCCAAAAATTAAATACTTAAGATTCTGAGTGGGATGTACAGCAATGACTACATTACCTCTCCTTCCTGCCTTATATGAGATCTTAATATCAGAATCAATTTATACTGTGGGATCTTGTATTTTTAATGAGTCAATTCCAGAAAGCATGTCCCTTCTTGTCCATGTTGAGACCTTCCTTTCATCACACAATCAGAGATCTTTTGAAAATACACATAGGCCACAGCTCCTCTCCCATGCCTACTGAGCTCTTTAAACAGTTTCTAGTAGACAGAGATACTCTCTCAAAAGCAGTAAAAGCTTTCAATATTACAATTAAAAGACTAGTGTGCATAAGATGGACATCTAATAATTATGCTAATAATAATTTGAGTACACCCAATCATGCCAGCACTTCTTCAGACAGTGAAATCCATCTGCTAAGTGTGGTAAGCTTTTGTCTTCCAATTTTGTGATATTAGAGCTGCTAGATTTTTAAATCCAAAAGCTGGTATTTGCAGTTCTTTGCTGCTTTTTCTGTTATTTTGTGCCATATTCATTTCCAGAATTATTATCCAAAGAAAAGAAAGGTACTCCTGCAGGACTTCTGTCCCTGCAGTCCCTTCAAATAAGCACAGACAAACAGAAAACAAAACACCCTTAAAAAAACCCAAAAGTAAATATTTAGTTATACTGCTCTAGTCCTATCTTCTCTGGCACTATAAATATCTAGAAAAGCAATCCTCTAGACAATGACAAGATTTCACTTCCCATACGCTTGGATATCTTTTGTTTAAACGCCTGATAGCTGTCCCCTAAAAAATCAGATACGGTCATTACCTACTGTGTGACATAGGAACTCCTTTACGGGATTATTTTGTTCTTCTGGGAGCACTCTGCCTGTTAAATAAACAAATTTTTTTTCACTTTCTCCAAGGAAAATCCTTTCGAACCTGTGATTGATGAGTTGCTAAAATTCTTCAGAAGAGACACCCTTTCAAGATGTTTCCTCCTAAATTTGTCTCAAATGGGGGCAAGTTTCTGCATTTCTACGCTGATGTCTTCCATCAGTATGCCCATTTCCCAGAATCCCTGCATTACAGTCACCTCCTATTTCACTGGTTTGTCCAAGTCCCACAGGTAGTGGTGTTTGCACACCTGCCCCTGTAAGCGCGGCCCACTGGGCCGAGCTCACCTTCCGCGGGCAGGAAGGGCGGGCTGGATTCCATGGGCTGTGCTCGGCAGCAGTCACAGCACACAGCCCCAGCCACCCCACAGAGCCACCGCTGCTCTCAGCTGTGACAAGCCAGCAGCAGCGAGTCCTGCAGCTCATTCAAGCCTTCCAGAAGCACTAAACTACACAGTTAGAAAATCAGTAAGGCCGTAACCCAAGACTCAATTAAGCATGCTTCTGTAAGAAAGCTAAGGAACTTCTCAGACAAACAAATCCAGTAACGTACTTGGCCAGGAAGCCACCTCAAAAACATAAATAAAACCCCCTCACCATCACTTAACTTTCTTCCTCACTCTACCACATGAATTCTCCAACTGATATAGCACATCATGACTCAATTAACTCTTTATATCATCAGTTCTTTGTTTACAAAGTCTTCAAATACAACAGCTACATTCCATTTCAGGCATACACAGAAAAAAAGTTATCATCATTCCAGTATCAAGTGGTATCTCTGAAACTCTTGGTTATATTCAACCCTGTAAAACAATTTTCCCCCAAAACAGGCAGTCTCACACTTAACTTTCTGTTCTTAGAAGCTCCTTCAGGGTAATGTCACGGTACTCCTATTCTGTACTGAGAAAGTCAACAGCCTGTAATTGTCCAGTGCTTTTTTACATCACTGGTTTTTCTTACAGTATAAATTGAGGGGAAAAAAAATTAAAAGGAATTTCAGTTCAAGCTTTTTAATGTTGACTGGGGGGGGGGAGAAATGGTACATTTTCAAATGTAACAGATTATAAAAAAGCCAATAGGCTATTAAAAAAATGTACTGTCAGGAAAACTGAATAAAATTTTGAAGACATAAAAAACTTGCCTAACATAAGCAATCTCTTACCTAGAAGATTTTCTACGTTCTTTGATCAAAACCTAGATGTTCACTTTGAATACTAGACTTCCTTTTCTCATCTAAAAATACGTATGAAATACATACTAGGAAGCTAAAAATTGTTCCTTCAACAGCTCCACTTTGGAGACAGAGTCTGACTACTGCATTTCACTTGAGAATTGTTGCTTTAAAATGTCTTTTCCATTACTCTCTCAGAACAACTACAGTTTAACTCACATACATATGGCCAAAAGCTACACATCTGGTTTGGCACAAAGTGGGAGCAGGGTCATACCAACAGTTGTGCTGACAACATCAGCTTTGAATCAGCTGCTTTCTTTAAAAAAGCCTTCAAAACAAGTGAGAGAAATTATGGAAGCATTCGTAATAACATACTGAACTCAAATTATAGATTAATCATAAATTAACACCAGTATGTTAAAGCTTCTAGGCAGAACAATATCAATATTCCTGAAGTTGAATAAAAATACTCATTATTTGCTCTAAAATAAACCATTTATTCTGTACTTCTCACTTATTAAACCACAGAAACAAAACTGAGAAAGACAGGACTAGATCACAGAACAAATTTAAGAGCAAACAAAACCACAAAGGCAAATTCCAGACAGATCACAACTATAAATACACATGTGCATATAAATGTCAAGGCACAGGAGCCAAATCCCTCCCCAGGAGAAGCTTTCACAATTAAGTACATAATATTTGCAAACCCACATTAATGAATGGAATAAATTTATATTCATCTACAATGGTTTGAAGAAAGCACACCCATATACAATAAAAAAAGTTTCCTGTAACATCATCCATTGTTTTACCTAGAAAAAAAATTCCACAACTCTTCTCCCCACCACCTTTAACTGGATGTAGTTGCTGCCTGAGCTATGTTTGTACTTTATATACACTTTATACTGTGAATAAGACCTGATACATGCAAGCCCCATTCATGAACTCTATAATTAAATAGAGTTTCACCACAGAACTATTCAGTAGCTGGTATCATACACAGAAATAAATTTTGGAGTTTACAACAGAAGCAACAATTAGTATTAAAAAATATATCTAACAGAAAAGGCAAAGTGAAACCTGCAGAGCATCACAGTCTTTCTAATAGATGGCCCTAAAAGAAAAGCTTCATTTAATCATGCCCTTCATATCCCAGTAAGAACCAAATTGATCAAATTTTTACTTGAGTTCTCTGTGGAAACTGCTACTGTGACAAAAGTAAAAAGTTAAATATACATAAGGATTCTGGGGCTGACTTTACATCTAAATGAATACTCATAAAAGCAAAGTGAAATGCCACATAAATATAATGAATTTATTGTAAGTTAAGTTACACCAGTCCTACCATCAACAAATATGTTCTCTGTTTTTCACTGGCAATATGTCTTTTAAAACAGTGTCTATAATAATACTGGAACATACATTAAATTCTGCCAACAGGCCAAAGGATATATTTTCAAGGTCTTTTGTGGAAAAGCTGACTCTAAATATACAGTCCAGAAATTACATGAATTAGCTATAGGGTAAAATCTCAAACCAGAGATACACTATTATCATTTCTGAATCCCAAAAATGTATTTTTAAGCATGTGATTCACATAGTCTTCAATTTCATTTGGAAAAGACTGCATGACAAGATGTTAGCAATTTTTTAAAAATTAGTTTTAATTTTCTTATTACTTTTTGTAACAATAGATCAAAAGTTAGAAATAAAACGTACAACTGAACATTCATCATACTTTTAAAACTTACTGTAGTTTATTATGTGCTAAGTTATGGGTTGGGTTCTTCTTTTCAGGAAATTATTATTTCCATTACACACTGATCAGAACATAGCAAACTTACATCTCATACCTGATTCCTGTTTACTAAGTCACAATCTCTACTATAGCTGGAAAACAAAAATCATGTTGGAATAAACATCCACATTTTAACTTTTCACTACTAAGAGGGAATGAACAATTATTATGTGAAAGCAAGCAGAGCTCTTGGGATTCAGCAACGATGTACAGAATGATGAAAACACAGGACTGCACTTAGAAACTCAAAAGCTACGAAGTGTGGCCACACAAAGCAACAAAAATTTCCATCTACAAGTTAAGAATACACATTCCAAAGGTGCTTTTCAGTTCCTTACTTAGACTGTGTCCATTTCAATCCTACCCACGTATTTCTGTGAAGGGATGCTTACTCAGTTTGAGTGGTGATCAGAAAAAATGCCAATCATGCAAAACATTTACCAGGTTCTCTCACTAACTGACTACGCGTGTTTAACACACTACTACGAACCTCGAGTAGTTAAGAATGTTCTCACACATACTTTTGTAAATATCTGTATGGAAAAGTGCAGTGTTTTGGTATGGAGAAATATCTCCTGTTATTAGCAAAACCCGCCCCACATTCACAACGAAGCTGAAGTTCTCTTTCCTCCAAGAAAACATTTGATTTTAACAAGTTCTGCACAATTCACTACTGAAGTTGTAAGTCTGGAGCAAAGAAAACAGAAAAATAGCGTAGCCAAACTTCTTTCTTTCAGTTTGACATATAAAAAGCCCGGATTTTTGTTCTAACTACCTGGTGGTTATCTGGTTATGACTCAGGAATTTACCCTAGCCTCAAGGAATTGTCCTGAAATAGCCCATATGCAAATGAAGAGTTAGACTTAATCACATATTTATCACACTGTACTAGTCAGGTTTCTGACTCACATGTCACCAACCTTCTCATGTTGGTTATATAACACGTAAAGATATTTAATATGATGAACAGCTTAAATGCTTTGTGTATGCTGTTTCCCTCCAAGACTAGCTTTTTAAAATCTGATTGTAAAAAGTCTTAAAAACCTGCTGTTAACTGTTTTAAGCAACATACTGCTACAATCCAAGTCTTTCAGTGCTAACACACTGAATGTTATCAATACCATCACAAAAGACTAATTTACTGGATTTACTGGATGTACTTTATACATAGCCAAGGGCTTCCATGCCCCACACACTTTTCTCAGCATGAAGACTACACGACTTAATAAAATATACCTTGTTTATAAAAGGTTAAAAATGTATTGATTAATTCTGATCAGTGATAAAAAGAATACAAGATTGCTTGGTAGCCAGAAAAAACCCAAAACAACAAGTATTAGGAGACATTACGACATAAAAATCCCAGAAAACATTACTCATGTAAACACTACAGTACCAATAGTCCATCTACACTGTCAACACTCAGCTATTCTGCCTGCTTCAGCTCCCCCAAACCATGTGTATTTAAAACAAAAAATTTTCAGAGAACCATAGCAGATAATTAAAAAAATGCAAGTATTTCCACATGAGAAACAACGGAGGAGGATTGAATTCTTCTGTCTCCAAAAAACACAGAAGTCACTAAGGTCTTCAAGGTCAACAAATTATGAAGGAAGGAGGAAATGAATCGTTTATGGTCCATGTCCATTGCCATAGGCAAAGTGTAATCAGGAGCTAGTTTCAATAATAAAATGAAGATATTCTATAATAATTCCGTAAGTGATAGAATTTCCTGCCAAAGGACACTGGAGACTCAATAATGATGTCAGTGGGACACCGAATAAATACTACATAAGAGATGCACTGCAAGTTTCTTAACAAAGAAACCAGAACAGGAATGTCAGACAATTAAAAGAATGCCGAAAAAATGTGGAGACCTCTACTTGTTTGTCCTGCAGACGTATTTATTATACAAATCTTGGAAAATAATGTATAAGTATACTATAAGTATACTGTAATAAGTATATCTGTATTGTTTTCCACCTAAGTAAAATAGAGAGGTGGTGTTTACAATAAATACACTTTTTAAAAACAGGCATTTAGTTACACTTGTGAAGATGTTTCCAGTATTCCTGTTTTCAGTAAAAGCGAGGCTCAATTTGACATTCACGGTTAATGGATTCAGCCCCACTCCTGCAACACAAAAGGGACAGAAATATTTCTAAAAATGTAAGGACAGAATGGGCAGCTCATTCTGCAGCCCAGCATTCCCCACCCCACAGCCCAGGGCCAGCTGGCACAAACCAAAGCACCATTTGCTCTGGGCTGGACACAAGGGCAGGCAGCTCAGACCCTGAGAACTGTGATTGGCTCCACACCAGATCTTCCACCAATGAATCCTGGTGCAGGAGAACTTCTGTGACCTAATACCAGTGCTATGTACTGATTAACAGGAAAAGGACAATGGAAAACTCAGCACAAGTTTCCACAATAAGCCCTGCTGACTTTCCTTCAAGAAACTGGAGTTGAACAAAGCGTTTAGAAGGCATTTATTTCAACACCCTACAGAAGGTCAGTTACTACAATTCTGACCCCCCAGGAAACATTAGGATGGGCAGTATGTTTTATTTAATAGCTACTTCGATGGCTGTAGTATAGTACATAATCTCTTTTAGCCTTTTATCTGTAAAAAAAGGAGGGTATCTACCTCCTGTAACTATTTACTGTTTACCTTAAGCACAGTAGCAATTCCTTCCTGCATAACAAAGTAACCCAATGGGGTTTTTTCCACCAAACAATACAAGTAATAACCTGCAGTCTTAGCAAAGATACAGCAATAAAGAATCAGGGCACCTGTAGAATAAAGATGCTCCTCACAGATTAACTCCTACAAAAAAAAAAAAAGTCTTTGTGACTGTGGCACAGACACAACTCAGATGTGACCTGATCTGAACCCGAAGTCTGTCCTTCCAATGGTTCTCAGCCCATCATTAGGTATTTGGATTTGTTCTATTTAAAAAAAAAAAACTGCCCCAACATACTGCCAGTTTGGAACATTCATTAGTGGAACAGAACACATTCTAGAAATGTATTCCTAACGATGAATCTACTCTACAGGTTTACACAGAAGGCTGACAAACTCACGTAGAATTTTATCACTACTTCAGTCATGTTCCATAACTAAGGAATAGACAGAAGTCTGCAAGTTGTTTTTTCTTCTTGCAAAAGCATTAGATTTTTTCTGACATAATTTAAAAGCTATCAATGAGAACTGATCTTTACAGGCCACACACAAGAGAGGGTGGGTGAAGGATAGGTCGAAGATGCTTGCACAATCCCCATGCCAATTCTACTTGTGGTTTCTTGAGGTTTTTTTCCCCTTTAATAATGTGAGAAGTTACTAGTTTTCAGTAGAAAATGAACTATTTTCTCAGCCTTGATGAAGAGATGAACTGCAAACACAATCAATCCAGCTGAAGCGACTCAGCTACACTGTACTGTTTTAATTGCTGTTACACTCATGCAAGACCAAGGTTATTAATGCTCTACCAAATAAGGAACTGCCCACATTTTTGCTGTGGACATGTGATCCCACTGGTCTTACATAAGCAAAAGGAGGTGCTCACACGAGATGCTTTTTCCAGAGCGTGCTCGTCAAAATCCCACCCAGCAGCTCTGATTCATGCAGCCAGTTTTACATGCAAGGCTGAAACACACACACTGAACTGTGGCACAAAGAGAGAATTTAAAGAGGAGGTGTCAGCACAATGCTGTTCAACATGAAAGGAGAACAGATGTCAGTAAGAATGTACTTCACCTACAGGAGACAGAAAGACAAGCAGCCCTAGTTATATTTACTACAATCTGCTGTAAAAGAAGTCAAAATAGTTGCTCACTAATCCTTGCAATGTTTCAACCACATCCCATAGCCAAGTTATGTTTCATAGCTGGTTTCTCCCTTCTTCATCAGCCTAGGAAAGTTTCAAGATAAAAAGCAGGAGTTCAATAGATGTACTTTGCAATTAATATCTTAAATTACTTTATTCCTCTAGGTTAAATAGTGCATAGCTAGCTAAGAGGTAAAGAAGGTACAACATGGAAGGTACAACTCAGCAGAAAAATATCTAGGTGTTCTGGAGTGATACCAAATTTCAGTATCTATTATACTAAGAAACGATTGGAATTCAGATTCAGAAAATATTTACCTTTCTATGTTTGGGGTTTTTTAAAACCCTATGACACACGAACAGTTTGTTTAAAAATAAGATGCTCTGACTCACAAATTAAGAACTACAATTGTTAGCTTAATTAAACAGTATCAGAAAGAATACTGCTAGAGACCAGTCCTGGGTAATAGGGAAGTACACCAATCCCTTTAGAGCAATCAAGCTTTTCCCACTTCAAGAGGAGAATTCTGAATATTAATTATGCCTTAAATAAAGTACTTACTCACTAATTAACAGGACTTAAATTCACTTTTTTCAGTGCATTGCTGACAGAGGGATATATTAAGGCACTTCCATCCTCTACAGCTACTGCTGCATTAATCATTTGTTCTCCTTTCACAGTCTCTCAGTCCCCATCTCAGCCCTTCTTAATCCCCATTCATATGTAACTTCCACGCCTAGCTCCACTGCCCAGCTCATTTCAAGCAAGGCCTTTTACTCTTCTCCCCCATCAGGGAAGAATTTTGCAGATGCTAACAGCAAATTCTCTGTGCTATCAAAGATTTCCTTCCCACGACATCACCACAGAAACACCCAATCCCCTGGAACAAGTCAGTGCTGAGCACTGATGACATGATCACGCTGACTAATATTATCCAGCTGCCTTTTGCCCAACATTCCTTCAACAGAACGATCCAGTCTGCACACAGCAGCTGTATCTAAGGAAGAAGTGAGTGTTCTCTGACTTATCCTCCTATATCCGACATACCCAATGCAACGGTGGCTAAATGCAATTTGATAGCCTCCTCTAAGGTAATCAAAACTTTTAATCAAATACATATCAAATGAGATGCACAAGAGTAATACGTGCAAGGGAAGAGCTCTGAAGATTCTATGAAGTTTTAATACATTAAAACCTTTTTCTAGGAAAGTTGACTAAACTTAGGCAGCATGACTAAATGTAAGCCAAAACCACCAAATATGACATTTTTTTTGCCCCAAATCCAAATACTATCCAAACTGTGGATCTGAAAACTGTAATTATCTCTTCAGTGCACATGTATTAAACATAAAAACTCATGACAGATCAAGAGCTGTTTGGATAGACAGCACATGCTCAATCTTGTCTCAGCAGTTATTTAAGAGAGTTTATACTGATAATGTTGCAGATCCTGGACACTTTGCCAGTGCAGGCGTAGCAGCTGACAGGATCTGAATCAATTGATGTACGTCTCCCAAAGTGAGGAAATATCAGACACCGATTGCAGATTTCAGCAGAGCAGCAATGACTTGCAGAAAGCATGGCAGGCACATGTACAGTTTCACAGTGGTTATCCTACTCTCAGAGAACATAAGCACTTCTGTCCACTGCACTGAGGCAAAGCTAACCAAAACATGCTACCCAGACGTGGATTCCATGGGACAGAGAAAAGGCGTTTCTCACAGTGGCTTGTGAGAACTTTTAGGGAGTTGGTGTAAGGATGTGATAACTTGTTAAGTATAAACAATCTGCAGGTGGTGTTTTTCTACTTCGTGTTTCTGTTCTTCTCAAGGATGATGGATGAGAAAGGTGTTTTTGTTAAGTAGTATGCATGGTATCACTCTATATAAACCGCAGGGTTCTCTTGAATAAAGCCTTCTTTTACTCTTTCTACAATACTGCCTCTCGCCTGTTCCTGTGTCACTCGGCACAAGAGTTGCTGAGGCAACTTTGTAAGAAATGTAATTCTTTACTTACTGACTTTGTGAGAGGTCTCCTTACTTGTACCAGAGAACCGCTCCTTTCAGGACAGCCTTATCTTTTGGTCTAGTCACCACACAGCAAAGTGAATTGTAGAAGAGAAAAAAAAGCCCCAATCAACCCAGCAGAACTCATGCATGCATGCACTGAAGTGGCTTTGGTTATGCAGAGGATTTGTTCCAGTTCCACACGTTTACACTGCTGCTTTTGCAATACCTGAGGTAATATAGGAATACCCTGAGGACCTTTTGATGTATATGATTACTTTTTTCCTCAGAACCAACCATTACTTAAATCTGTGATAACCCAGACAAATAAAAGATTTTCTGACTTGTCAGATATTTACACTCACTGTTTCTCAGCAAATACATATAATAGAATATTATAGTCTGATGATTACTGCAAAAAACAACCATTACAGCCTGAAAACCAGGGGAGATGTAATAATCTATTAAATTGAGCTAAGGGAGACATCTTCCACCAATCTCTACAAGAAACAGTGAAGAGAGTTTTTAAAAATCCATATTCTTCTATTACTTATACTGCCAACTATTTATTAAGATTCTGAAAGGTACGATGTTCACTTCTCTACTATTCATTCCTCTTTAGTAAGAATAGTTACTGTATGAAGTGAACCTTGTTTTGCACAACAAATGCTCTCCTGCTCTAGCAGCCCAACATGAACAGCTACTTACATCAAGCACACTAAACTTCCTAGAAGGCACTGAGGAAGTGCAGGAAACTCCTGCAAGGAAGAAAGCAGGACATCCTGGTGTACCACATGCCAACTTACCCAAATGAATACTGCAGTTAGCACTATTAAGGGGTTAGAGCCTCACCCCACTCTGTTAACAGATTAAACACAATGAATTAATCCCATAGGGATCATTTTCTTAACAGAAATATCACTTATATAGTGAAATGAAGATAAGAGTGCTTAAGAGATGTGGTTTTCTAGCAGACAGGTTGTAAGTGCCACCATGGGAAATGCAGACAGACCCAAGTGTTAATAAATGGCATTAGATCAACTTAGGAACAGTGAAAGTAAAGGCAAAATATTTATATAGTGTACAATACTGTGAGATCCATCTCCTCTTCAGTTTGCTAAATCTCATGTTCTCACTGTAAAGCCTACAGTGACTTCAAGAACTGCGAGGATCGAGGAGTAACAGACATACTAAATATCACTCTCAGCTTTCAAATAAAGCATCACCTCAAAGAGTAGTAAAAGGCTGGTAAAAAAACCCTAAAAATTAACATTTTCCTATCATCAGCTGTTTATGGATTCAACTAGAACACTTATACCGTACCAGACAAGACTGTTTTTATCAGCCCAAGGTATTATGACTGCTTAAAAATTATCAGCATTACATGGCTTGTCTCACAGAACTTAGCAAAGAAACAAAGACCAGCACATTTTGTAACTGTAAAACGCAAAGGACACTGATGCTCCTCTTCATCCAGTAAGGGCAGAGCCATAAAACACATAGCCACTGGCCAGGAGTGGTTTCAATGTGTCACAGTCAACTACTATTGCTCAACTAAAATTATACAAGTAAGTACTTGCTACACGCAGTCAAACTATTAGTAGCTAAGAGAATGAACAAAGAGTGTTTAGCAACAGCAGCAAAGAGCCAAGCATAAGAATTAAATTCCCACCCTCCAAGCGCAATTTAACTTTTTTGCCCAACCCCTCCAGCTAACACAGCTACATTAAAGGAAAGTGGAAGCTAATTCTTATGTACAGGCTTTTTCAGCAAAAGTATCAGAGCAGCAAGTTTCACCTGGCTGTAGCAATGCTCTGTCATCTGCCTAAAAGCATGTAGGGATTTTTAACTTTGTGGAATATGTTACTCTTATAACCCTTCTTAACTGCACAACCTCTGTAGTGTTATGGGACTTAAAAATCCAGCATTTTTTTAGCTTCCTTTAGTAAAGTTATCTGCACTAGAGAATGCAGGATAATCTGAGCTCAGCAACACTGTGACATATAGTCTATTAAATTTATCCCAACTACAATCGCATTAAAGCAGCATGGAACTACAAGGCAGCACTGAGGGACAGGGAAGGAAAACCCTGAGAGGTATTTTCTTATGCGAATCCAAGAGTCCCTGCACACAGCCCCACACCAGACCAAGTTTCTCAAGTAAAAGCAATGACAACAAAAAACCCGCATTCAATTAAAGCCGGAAGAGACCTGCCACGCTTCAGTTTAAAAGCTGGTATGTTTAAAAAAAAGGTATGACACTTATGTAAACCAGGAGCCCATGAAAAAGGAACAGCTGAATGCACAGAAATATTCTTTAAGAATTGTAAAGCATCTCCTGAGAATGGTACAGAACGCCGTGGTACAGCAGTTCCGCTCCAGTATGATGCACTCCCTATTGCTAGGATTCCTAAGTCGATGTTCTAGGACCTCATCCCGATGTGAAGCCTTCACAACACCCTCATCCACATTCAGCAGGACAGTTCATCCCCACCAGGTCACAGGACCTTAACAGGACCCAGATTAAAGCATTACAGACTGCAGTTTTTCATTAAAGCTTGTGCTTGCGCAGCCAAGAAAAAAATCCCCCAGCTATAAAGACCGCACATTAACAACGAACATTCTCAGCTAAGAAATAAACAACCGTAGGACGAAGCAAGCGAAGCTCCGCCAAAGGAGAGACCTGGTCCCGTTTCGCGGGGTGTGGAACGACCCAAAAATCCGTTCGAAACGAGCGGCCGCGCCCGCAGGACGGCAGCGGGCAGAGGCCCGCGAGCGGCGGCGGGACGGGCCCGTCCCTGGGCCCAACGGCTCCGCCGCTCCGGCACCGGCCCGCCGCCCCTGCCCGGGCTGCCCCGCCGGGCGCCGAGGCGGCTCCCCCGGAAACGGCGCTCGCATTATTGGCCGTGACAACGCCCGGCGGCCGCGCACCGCGGGAGCCTCGCCCCAGGGCAGCGCCGCGCTCCGACGGGAACACAGCCCGGCGCTCCGGCCGGCCGCCGCCTCCCGCACTCACCGAGCGTCGCCGCCGCCTCAGCCCCGGGCCCGAGCGCGCTCCCGGCAGCCCCCGCAGCGCAGCCCCGCTCCGCGCGCGCCCCCGCGGCTCCTGGCCAAATGACGCGAGAACTGCGCGCTGCCTTCGCCCCTCCGCACAGCGGTGCCCTCCCTCGCCCCACGTGACTCTCCCGGCCCTATCAGCAGCCCCTCCGAGCGCTCGCGCCTCCCGTGGAAACATCGCGATCGCACCCCACCCCCTGCAGGGCGGCCCCGGCGGCCCCGCGGGGGCGGCTGGGCGGGGCCGGGAGAAAGGCCGCGAGGCTTCTCCGCCGTTCTCCGGCGCCCGCAATGAAATCCCGCCCGAGATCTCGCGAGGTTTCGGCGCGCTCCCCCCCCGAGCACGATGCCGCGCAGGAATGTGAAAGGCGCGCGCCCGCCGCCATTTTCTCTCTTTCTTGGCAGACAGCGGCAGCGGCCGGAGCGGCGCCGCGGAGGCCATGGCCGACTATTCCACGGTGCCCCCTCCTGCCGCGGGCGCGCCCGGGGGAGGTGGCGGCGGGGCTGGAGGAGTGAACGATGCCTTTAAAGACGCGCTGCAGAGGGCTAGGCAGGTGCGTGCGGCTCCACGGAATCAATGGGGTCCCGGGGCCTGGAGGCCGCGCTCTGGAGCCGCGGGAACAGTGAGGGCGCTGCGCGCCTGGCCTCGGGGAGCGGGGCCGCTCCGCAGCGTCTGTGGGTATTGGGGGGAGCTTTGTCCCGTCCCCACGCCCCCTTTGCGCCACCCGCCCGCCCTGGGCCGCGAGGTACTTGTGGCCCCGCTCCGCCATTGCCCGCGCACAGCGCCGGGAGCGGCCCGAGGGGACTCGGCGGTGAGAGCAGCGGGCCCCGGCGGCGGGGAGGCGAAATCTCGGCGGGCGAGTAGCGGCGCGTTATCGGGCCGGGCCGGCGGAGGTTCGGCAGGGCGGCGGCCCCGCGGCGCGGGCCGTGTTGTGGCGCCCGCGGCGCCGCAGCCTGCTCGGACCGGTTGGGCGGCCGGCGGGGCGAGGGCGGCCCTTGCGGAAGCTCTTTATCCCGCAGCTTTATTTGCGGCTTCTGCACCACGGGCGATGTTTTCGTCGCTTCTCGGGCGAAATGTTCGCCTTGTCTGTTAATAAGCGGTCGCGGTTTTGGCGGTATTAGAAGACCTGGTGTGGTCGGGTTTTGAAATTGTTCGGCCGGAGAGGCCCTGCCGTGAGATACCGCAGTGTTTGGCGAAGAAGGCGTAGAGAAAGAAAATTCCCGTTTAGGAAAAAGGTTTTGATGTTTAAAGGCCGAGTTCTCGTTGGGATTTTTTTTGTAGGTGAGGAAAATTTAGGAGGCTCTGGTGCTGAAGTATGAGCAGAGGGCTTTAAAACATTAAAGAAAACCTCTATGAACAAAACTGGTTTTGGCCTTTTACTTGATTATTTGGGGTCATTTTAATGTGCATTGTTTAAATCCCTGAAATCTTTTAGAAGACGTGGAACGAACATGGGCCGAATTAATTTTTTTCCTTGGCTCACATCTGCCTTTTGTTTAGATTGCAGCGAAAATTGGAGGAGATGCTGGCACAGCAATGAATTCAAACGACTACGGTTACGGAGGGCAGAAAAGACCTCTTGAGGATGGAGGTATGCACTCATTCCTGCTGCATTTATTTTTGTGGAGCATGGCCACTGTGCTAGAAAGATTGCTAGTGGTGTTTTTGTTTGTGGATTCGGTTTTTTTTTTTCCCCATAGCAGAGCATTAAAACATTTTGTTCCCCTCATAGATCATGACATATTTTTTCATTTTCAGTTTAGTGGGAAAGTTTTAAATCATTGCGTTCTAACCTGAAGTGGATGTAAGCCTGTTTTACGGTATTTTAAATGTGGTTTAGGTGCTGCAAATAGAAAAATGCATGCTGGGGTAAGGGACAGAAATATTCGGGCTGCAAAATGCCTATTCAGGTGTCATTGAAGTCTCTTGTGGTTGCGTGGGATTGGTTACAACTCATAAATTGCAATTAGGGCAGGAAGTGCTCCTGAAGCTGGGTTGTTTCCTTACCTTTATTACTGCACTGTTTGAAATAAAAGTATTAATGCATTTCATTGTAAAAGCATAGGACTTTTAAAAGACACAGGGAAGTAAATTTTCTGCTTTGAAGATGTGTTTGTGTAGTGTAATAGTTCAGCCTGCAGCGTGTGTGAACCCTGATAAGATGATTCTTAAATCCTCTGACTTGTTGCAGCTTTTTGGATTTGCCTTACACTGCAGTAAAGTTTTCTCCTGAAACGTGTGTGTGTCCTCTTCTGTCTCTTGCAGAGCATCCACTTTGAACTTAACAGGGTTTGAGATGGTTAATATACACACCAAATCCTATTTAAATTACAGGAAGAAATCTTTGAGCTTGCTGGAATGTTCTCATAGGTTTCACAAAAGAGAAATGTCTTTTTTTTTCTTTAAGAGGATTGAAACTCAGTCTACAGAATGTAACTAAGGCTTTATATCAGGAGTTCTTGTGTCCTACAGTAAAGTTTTTTTTTTCTATTAAAGGTGAGGTTTTTAATATACAAAAATGAGCTAATGATGCTTCAGATGATATATGTAATGTATTCTTTTTATTTTATGTGTAGATGGCTCTTGGACAAGTCCGAGCAGTACAACACACTGGGAGGGAATGCCCTCTCCTTTTAAAGGCAGGAATTTTTATTTATTACCTGTGTTTAGTATGTAAACATGACATAAACTAGTGGATCTTTCTGGATTGACACAAATATTTCTTGGAATATGTGGCTGAGTTTTTGCTGCACATACATTATGGTGGTTCATATAGCCTTTATTTTGGGGTGGGAAGGAAGCATCTGAAGTATTATCTTTTTAGATGTAGGTTCATGATGCCTTTTATTTCTCTACTGTACAGAAAGGATTTGGACAGTAGTGATGTAGTTGCTGTGAATCTGCTGTTTACTTTTTTTTTGAAGTTTTATGCTATGAGGTTCTTGATATTTGGATAGGGATTTCATATCAACATTCAGATTGAGATTGCATTGCCATGGTATACTGTTGTATTTTCAGATGTTTGGTCTAGATTTGTGGTCATTGTCAGAATTATTTTTTGAGTTATTGTTGATTTTTGTATGGATTTGATTTTTTTTTCTTTTTTTACTATAGAAGCATCATTAGCTTGAGCAGCCAACAAAGCTGGACTTTGTTCCTTGTCTTAGTTGAGTTTCAGTGACTGGGTATCTGTGAGCTATCTACACACAGTGCGTTCTGAATGCTGCCTTTGATAAACTAATAGATACATGGAAAAACCTAACATCTTTTCAGCTATACTAACCAAGTGCTGAGTGTTCCTGAGATTCTTTCTTTTATTCAGATGATCAACTCCCTGAAATTGGAGAAGGAAAAAGAGAGGGGAAAAAAAGGGGGGGGGGCTAAAATACACTGGAAATTTACAATTCACACTAAAAGGCTTAAACACTTCCTGCATTTCTTGGCAAAAAAAATTTAAAAAATCTTAATTTTGCAGATCAACCAGATGCTAAGAAAGTTGCTCCCCAGAATGACTGTAAGTAATTTTTATTTTGTTGCCAAAAAAACCCTAAACAAGTGTAACATTGTCAGAACAACAGTTTGAAGGTGTTCTGGTAGGTGACACTTGAATAAGTGAGATCCAGAAAATGGCTGGGGCTTTGTCTTACACTGTTGAAGCAGCAGGAGTCTGCTTGCTCAAACTGACAGTGGTGGTAGCACAGTTGAGAGTCTCTATAGTTTTTAAACCTTTTGATAACACTTCTTAAAAGTAAACTTGGACAAAAGTTTGGTACAATTGAGTTTTGTTATCAAAGGAGAAGCTTAGTTGTAAGCTATACCACTTGTTTAAATTTAATTTTAACAATGTTTGTTTATAGCTTTTGGAAATCAGCTACCACCGATGCATCAGCAGCAAAGGTAAGAGTTTTGCACTACATCTTCCATAAGTTTTTTATTAAAACAAAGCAGTTTCAAGCAGTTTTTCTGAAAAATGGTGTTAACACATGAAGCATTTATTCTGTCTTTGTGTGATCTGTTGAAGTTTAGCTTTAGCAAGTCCCAAGTCCCAAGACACTTAAAATGTACCTACATTGCTCTCCCTTTCTTCCTCCACGGCCTAGGCTGTGGATTGAGCTTAATCAAAGGAAAATATATTGGCTGGTTTTTCTACTTCAGCATAGATAGCATGTCTAGAAGTTTGAAGCAGATCTGAAGAGAAAGGTGATGTCATCTTAACCAAAAACCAAAGCAGAATGACCTAAAACCAAATAAAATAACTCAGACTACAACTTCGTAGTTTTCTCCACTCATTTCTTACCTGAACAACTAGATCCAGCTATTATTCTTGTGCTTTAGACAATTCTGAGATACCAAAACTTGCAGCATCCTTTGATGATATACAGTGGAAACTTAAAATGCTACAGTAGCCTTCTCTGTACTGCACATCTGTTAATAAAGAGGGTGAAGGAAGACTACTCACCGATTTGCACAACACTTGAACCTTTTGTGTAGTTTCTGTGTGTTGTCAGCTTATGTAGAACTGTGCTTGTATAATGGCTTTTAATGGTAATGGGAGGCAAGTAAGCCAGGGTGGTGGTGGGGCAGCTTGCTTTAGTTTAATGGGAGGATATATGTAAATGCAATGCTCATTTGGTCTCTGCATGGTCATGTCTTTTGTTTAACATTGGCTGTAGGTCTGTGATGACAGAGGAATACAAAGTTCCAGATGGGATGGTTGGATTCAGTAAGTAGTACAGCTGTGCTCTTGTGGTATAGTGGGGGATGTTAGCAGATGCTCTTAGTACAAATAACCTTTCTGTGTTTTCTTTCTCCAAGTAATTGGCAGAGGTGGAGAGCAGATCTCACGCATACAGCAAGAGTCTGGCTGTAAAATACAGATTGCACCTGGTAACTATTTGTGGGAGGTTTAACATGTCTGTCTGGGGGAGTAGGGGTGTGATGGGTAGGAAGTCCAGAAGATTGCTCATTGCTTCTTGTTGCCTTAACCTTCATTTAAGATACGGGTTAATTCTTTTGTCCTAATCATGACTGTGATAGGCTAAAGAAATGCAAAATGGGATACAATGATTATTCTGCTTCATTGAATATGAAAAGCCAGTCGTTTGTATACTCTGGTTAATTTTATAATCTCTGATTTAACACTGCTGAGAAGTTGGTTTTATTTTATGACTGCAGATAGTGGAGGCCTGCCTGAAAGATCATGTATGCTGACTGGAACACCAGAGTCTGTTCAGTAAGTATTTTTAACTGATGTCAGGACTATAATCATGATTTTACTGTTATGGCAGCTGACCTGACATGTAGTGAATGCATACATGCTTTTGTCCACTGTTGTGGTGGTGGTTACAAGTACAAATGTCCTTACTTTGCCTGCTGAATCAAGCAGCAGCTTTTGTTCTGAATTAAGCTTTGATGAGTGTAACTGTATTCAGGGACCTTGAGGAGGTAACTTCATTAAATGTGATTGGTAAAGGACCACCTTTTAAATTCCAATATTGGAGTGGTTTTATTATTTTGCAGT
This sequence comes from Passer montanus, assembly GCF_014805655.1. Classification (NCBI taxonomy): domain Eukaryota; kingdom Metazoa; phylum Chordata; class Aves; order Passeriformes; family Passeridae; genus Passer; species Passer montanus. The sequence continues at coordinate 1,082,223 of NW_024367149.1, forward strand.
TTGTTTTTTAAATTACTTTTGCAGATTGATTGAGATTGCTTCATCTTTCTTATTGATGATAGCCATAATTCTTTTGCAGGAACTATTAAAATTTTAGAAATTGCCAAGCAGAATAGGTGTGGACAAGGGATACTTGCAGGGATATGTATTTATGAATGTGTATTTTCTTTCACAGGTCAGCAAAAAGATTGCTTGATCAGATAGTTGAAAAGGGAAGACCTGCACCTGGATTTCATCATGGTGATGGACCTGGAAATGCAGTCCAAGAAATTATGATTCCAGCAAGTAAAGCAGGATTAGTTATTGGGAAAGGTGGAGAGACAATTAAACAATTACAGGTATATGTGCATCATCTTTTAAATATGATGATACTGAACCTGGATTTGAGTGAGTATTGACCTCCCTTTTGTCAAATAGGAGCGGGCAGGTGTCAAAATGGTCATGATTCAAGATGGTCCACAGAACACTGGTGCAGACAAGCCCCTTAGGATAACTGGAGACCCTTATAAAGTTCAGGTAAGAAGTGCCTCACACTTGAGAGCATTTTAAAGTCTCTTTGGATGTTGCAGTACCTGAACAAACTTTTTGTTCTTCTTTTAGCAAGCCAAGGAAATGGTGCTGGAGTTAATTCGCGATCAAGGTGGCTTTAGAGAGGTGCGCAACGAATATGGGTCAAGAATAGGAGGAAATGAAGGGATAGACGTAAGCATGGTTGAAAAACTTGTTCACTGTATTTTGAGATGTTAATTTTAAAATGTTAAGTCGTGTAATACCACTGAAAGCTTTTAACCAGATTTCAAAAGTTGTCTGTGGCATGTAAGTATTACTTGATCATTGCTGGATCATTTACAGCACTAAATGATGTGCAGTATTCACTTTACATTGCCAGCAGTTCTGAACAATTTCAAGTAGCTGGAGTTTTTTATCAAATAAGCAAGTAAATTTTATGGTCAAGTATATAATGTTACAGCATTATTGAAAATGGACTTTGGCCTTTACAGATCTTATGTAAGGCCAGCTGTTAATGCAAGTCACAAGCTAGTAACTTCATCAGGGAGAGGCTTAAAGCTTCATCTGCTAAAATCTGCATTTTACATACTCAATAAATTCTTTCCTCTTCTTTTTCTGAGAAGCATAAAATCCGCTGAATTGCTACCTCTATGAGAACTTCTAAAGCATGGGATTGCTTTCTTTTTAGTGGTTTAGTTCTGTATGTTCTGGGCTTGTGACTTGATAATAAAAAATCCATCCTTGAAAAAACCTGAAGTGACATTGGTCTTGCCCTAGTTTATGGTTCTAACCCTTTCATTATGTGGATTTTTTAGTAATATCTGTGTCATCAACATTTTGTTTGGGTTTTTTTTAGGTTCCAATACCACGATTTGCTGTAGGTATTGTAATTGGAAGAAATGGAGAGATGATTAAAAAGATTCAGAATGATGCTGGTGTTAGGATCCAGTTCAAGCCAGGTTTGTAACGTGTTAATAAGTTTTTGTGACTTCAGTGTGAATTTACTGAATTGCATGTACTGGAATAGTTCATTTTTATTCCAGATGATGGAACAACTCCAGATAGAATAGCCCAGATCACAGGGCCTCCTGACAGATGTCAGCATGCTGCAGAAATTATTACTGATCTCCTTCGCAGTGTTCAGGTTGGGTAACGTTGTTCAACGTTTAAAATGTCCCGTTCCCCTTTTGAAAAGACCCAAAGTGTTCAAAAAGTGTGTGTAACTAGAGAAAATAATTTAGTTGTGCCATTTGAATCTACTTCAAAGTTTGGTCTGGAATATGAATATTTACTTTTACAGTTAGTTTTACAAGTGACCATACTGATTCAAAGTCATGGCATTTCTTGATCTGGCTGGTTTTAGAGCTGCTGCTTCTGGTTTGTGTTAATAGATGATATGCTCTTACTCTTGGTTGTAATCAGTGTTTAAAAGCTTGTTGTTAGATGAGCCCCACTGCTGCATTTACAGAAGGCAGACAAAAATTGCATCTTTGTATGTGTGAAATTTCTGCTTGCTTCTGTATCTTTTCCTCCTTCATCTTTCACATGCAGAATGTACAGAACGTATCTTAGAATTTAAAATTTAGGTCCTCTATAAAAGGACTTTAACTACCAAAATTGTCTGAGTAGTGAATCAGTTTTATCTTAACAATGCTGTCATGTAGCTTGTTTGCATTATTTTTTTGTGGTAATTTTATAGAACATGCTCACTTGTTGCTGCTTCTTTTTAGGCTGGTAACCCTGGTGGACCAGGACCTGGTGGTCGAGGAAGGGGTAGAGGCCAAGGCAACTGGAACATGGGGCCTCCTGGTGGATTACAGGAGTTCAATTTTATTGTCCCTACTGGCAAAACTGGATTAATCATTGGAAAAGGCAATATATCTTATATATGTACCTTGTATGTTACTTTTAAAACCGCTCAGCTTCTCTGTTTGGCCAAATGCCATGCTACAGAGATGCGTGATGTGTATGATGCTAATGATGCTGAGGTTGGATGTTTCGTCCCTGTATGGACCTTTCACTTTAGAGTTGGACCCTATGATCCTTGTGGGTCCCTTCCAACTCAGAATATTTTGTGATTCTATGATTTTGTAGAAATTTTTAATTGCCCAGTTTCCCCTATTTTGAAGACTTCGTATATACTAATGGTACACATAACTTGTCTGGATCCTGTAAGAGGAGTCACTCACCTTGTCAGGCTCTGTGGGGCTTTTTTGTTTTTTTGGGCTTCCTTGACCCTTTTATAGGGAGGTTGGGTTATAAGTTTATATTTACTGATAACCATGTGTGTCAGTTGTTATTAATGTCTAATATTAGATGTTTACATAAATAAGAAATACTTACAAGATTGTAGGAATTCTTGCTGCTGTTTCTGAGTAACATTTTTATAATCTTTTAAAAGTATTTTACTTGTTTATTGCCATTAAACCTCTATCCTACACTGAGGAGATTTTGTTTGAATTGTTGGGATGCTCTTAAACAGCTCATAAGAATAGGTGCTTTTTCATGTGTTTTTGGCTTCCTTGCAGTTGACTTTCTCTGATGAGACTCAGTATTTTTTGCTTTGATGCACATTATAAAAACTCTGTATTGCATTGTAGGTGGTGAAACTATTAAAAGTATAAGTCAACAGTCTGGTGCTAGAATAGAACTTCAGAGAAATCCTCCACCTAATGCAGATCCAAACATGAAGATGTTTACTATCCGTGGAACACCCCAGCAAATAGATTATGCACGACAACTTATAGAAGAAAAGATTGGAGTGAGTGGATAACTAACTGCTTTTTTGTCTACTATTGGAGCTAAACAGAGCTGAAAGCAAGTCTCCTTTGTGGAGATTTCTCTTTCCTTTCACTTCCCCAATTAATTTAATCAGATAATAAATTGATAATAATGGCCATCTGGATTTAAAGTAATGTAACAAAATATTGAAATGGAAACAGTTTATCTCATCAACATCTTATGGTGTGCTCTTGAAAATGCCAGTTTTGTGTAGATGAAAAAATTGTTAAGTTCAAAGATGCCAGTGATACTAAATTGTGTGGTTTTGTTTTTCAGTCCCAGATGTTTGGGTAGAGTTCTAATCAAAGTTACACCTTCAGTTTAACAGTGGTTTTGTTTGCATGTGTGTGTATGTCATCAAATTTACTAAATTTCAGTCCCAGTATGTTTGGGTAGAGTTCTAATCAAAGTTACACCTTCAGTTTAACAGTGGTTTTGTTTGCATGTGTGTGCATGACATCAAATGTACTAGAGGCTTTTTGTGCCTGATCTTACAAGCAGGTTTAGTTAGTCAGATTTAGATGTATTGATTTATTTTAGAACTGATAGTCTTGTTAAAGTGTGGGGAGTTTAGTGCAACTTGTGGAAAAATCTGTGGGTTTGTAAAATCCTTCACTTCCTGAAGAAGGAACTTAAATAAATGCAGGTTTTTAGTTGCTATTACTGTCACAGCTGCTTTTAACTACCTCTAAGCCTAATCAAACTTTAAATAGCCTGTTTTCTGCAGGGAACTGCCTTCAAAACCAGTCAAACCTTTTAGATGTTCTTTGAGTGTTCAGATAAATGCTTTGAAAATGCTGAGAAAGGGAGGACCTCAAGGTGTATTTTCATCTCTGTCCTACTGTTGTTACAGGGTCCAGTGAACCCATTGGGTCCACCTGTTCCCCATGGTCCCCATGGTGTTGTTCCTGGCCCGCATGGACCTCCTGGGCCACCAGGTCCTGGTGCTCCTATGGGACCATATAATCCAGCTCCTTATAACCCAGGCCCTCCTGGTCCTGCACCTCAGTAAGTATTGCTTCAGCTGACTTCCTTCTGTGTGGGGTCACCCTGGGACTGCCTTTCACTGTGTGTGTATGATCTTTTATAGTGGTCCTCCAGCTCCATATGCTCCACAGGGATGGGGAAATGCTTATCCACACTGGCAGCCACCAAACCCACCAGACCCAGGTAAGAAATGCACACCTGTGCTGTAGTGTTGGAATATTTCAAGTACATCCATTCTGTCCTTACAAGTATATGCATTGTACAGTTATTTGTGTTACACTCCTGAAGCTGAAAAGCTCCTGTTTCTCTGGCTTTTTTTCACTGATTGTCAGTTTACTTATGTTTTGCACTTCCCATATGTGGCTTGTGAAATGTTGAAATTTAATTGTTACAGTTGGAGTATGTTTTTTTACAAATGTTGCTGATACCGCATCACTATTTTTGATACTTCTTGCAAGTCTTGGTTCACTGATTTTGTGCAATTCAGTTTTCTGAAAATCAATGTTTTTGCATAAAGTTCTATAATAAGGATGTCTTTTCTTTCTCTAATAGTAAGTGACTTCTGTATTTTATTTTAAACAGTCTTTACTGATTTGTCTTTTTGCACTTAATGCTATGATATTTCTAGGTTTTGTTCTACTACAATTTCTTTTAAGATTCTGATGCTCCAGTGTATTTTGTTGAGTTCCTTCTGAGGGCTGAAACCTTGGTGAATTGCTGTTAATGCAGTTAAACTAGTTAGGGTTGTGTATTTTGAACTTTTGCTTGTAATAGTTTTGTATTTTCTTCTGAAACCTATCTTTGTAGAATTTGCTTCTTCTATTTCTGTTTATCTTTGTCGAGATTGGGAGTTCTTACTTAATTACAACTTCCAAAGTTGTAGTATCCTGCTTTTCTTTAAGTTTACATCCTTTGGTTGGACTAGAGGATATGGGGAAATGGAACATCAGCCACAGAAGGCATGGTAAGGCTAGATGCTTGAGTTTGTTGTACCTCATTTGTTTGAGGTGGAGTTTCCTCACAATGTGAGCCAAAAGATCTCAATTATATTTTTGTTATCAATGACAGATATTTTATGATAGCCACTGTTCCTGAACTTGGTTCCATTAGTGGAGAAGGGGACTCCATGTATGTACCATGTTATGTCTTTGCAAAGAGCCATTGCTGGTTTTAGTTCCCAAACTTGTGCACAAGGTAGCTCTGCATGTACTCAGTTCAGTGTTTAAAATGCCTGCTGACTTCATTTAGAAGTAGAATGGCTCAAAGTGACTTAGTCTCAGCATTGCAAAAGTATTTAATGCAAAACCACTGCTAAAAAGTTACAGCCTGTTTCACACCACTTTTTTAAATTCTTCTGAAGTTACTTGTCTACATAAAGGCTGTGTAACAAAAAATGGCAAATGTTCCCTTGACGTCATCTTGATGATTCTGGAACTCATTTTTTGATAAATACTTCTCTTAAAAATCTACTGAAGTTCTCATATGTGCAGTTGAAGTTGGTGTTTCTTTTGACTAGCATTTCTTTGAATGATTTTTCTGCAGTTTTCACTTAGTTACTCATTCCAGTGTAACAAATGGGTTATTTTAGTACTTTTTTCAGAGGTGCTCTCTCCAGAACTGTGCTTGCCCTTGTCATGTGAAAGTGGAGCTGGTCACTACAGTCAAATTTCTTTGGAAGTTTAATGAATCCAGCTCTGTGTTCTTCTACTCTAGAGAAATAGCTAAGAAGGAGGGGGAGGAATTGAGCAATGGCTTATTTGATATTTGCAGGTAAACTTAGAATATAGGAAGTGTTAATTGAAATCCACTGTTGTTGATGGAAGCGGTGCAATTCAAACAGAAAGTAGTGTGTTAAGATTTTTTCTGTGTGTATTTGAAGTGGTTACATCTGACTTGTTACAGGATTTCATTTAACATTAATTTGTTTTTCTGGGTTTCTTCTTGAATGCCTTTTTCAGGGAAATTCTTCATCTTCCATTACTCAGTGCCTTACCTGTTCCATGTTTAGGGAGGATTGTATTTCCATTCCCATGTATAATTACTCTAAAGTATCAGTTTGTGTCCATGTCTTTCTGTGAAATTCTCTCCTCGCTTAGCTGAATTTCTTTGCAGATACTTTTATTCTTTAAGACTGCAAATACTGTTTGCAAATATATGCTGGTTGTGTAAAACATATTATGTTCTCCAATAGTAGATTTTTGGGTATTGTCAATTGCCAGTCTTGTAATGTAATCTAACTGTGATTCAGCAAGAATAAGCCATTCCTAAAGGCTAAATGTGAGAAACAGAGCTATAAACCCCTAGGAAGCAGCATCATTGGCCTACCTAGATGTAGGTAAAAATAAGGAATCATGGAGATAGATGCAGAAGATGCAACTGTTTCTGTTATTTTTATACTAAAAAGCTGTAAGTAAACAGTGATGCTTAATAGCCATGTATGTGGATTCAGGTTCTTAAAATGCTGTGTGTTTCTCTATTTTACTGTTACCTTAAAGTTTAAGTGACAAGCATTGCAAATACCTAGTAAGTCTTGTATTCTTCTGTTTCAGAAATATGTATTTGGCATGCCTCCTCCACCGGTGCCAGTGTCATTAGCGTGAGGTTCTAACAAAAGTAAAACCACTGAAATCGTTTGGTGCTAGAATGATTCATTGCTGCTGCCATTTATTGACATGACTGTTTAAATAAATTTAAAATCTGTTTCTGTTTACCACATGTAAGATTAATAAGTGGCATTGTAGTAGTAAAGGTTTTAAAATTATTTTATCTCACCAGCTCTATGAAAATACACTTTCTATTGTAAGTTGGTTTGAAACCTGATCAAAAGTTTATGCTAGAAAGAAAAAATACTTTAAAGATGTACATGGATATTTTGTTTAGATGGATTTTTCCTTGGAGGATAATAAGAATGCCTAGGATAGGATTAATTGAGGACATCATTCTGTTCATAGTAGTGCTATTATAAATGCTTATGTTCTGTTTTCATAGGTAAGCCAGGAACAGATCCCAATTCAGCTGCGTGGGCAGCTTATTATGCTCACTATTATCAGCAGCAAGCACAGCCACCACCTGCAGCCCCTCCTGGTGGACCAGCTACAACCCAAACCAATGGACAAGGTAGATACTGAGTGAAATGGACACATTTCTCATTGCTGGACATGTAAAGACCCCATTATTTTTTATTGTTGTCCTGCTATGTCAGGTAAATTTATTTTAAGTAGCTGGTTTTCTTGGAAAACTACTGCTTATAGCCTTCAGTATTGCTTTTCTTAATTTCAGCAGTAACAAGGGTAATCCATTTATCTTGGAATACACTCCAAAGAGTTTTGCTGCAATGTGGGCTGACTTAATGACTACATAGAGCAGTCATAAATAAAAATGTAATGAGCTAAACTGTTGATTGTCATTTGCTTAAATGGTTGCATCACTTCCAGTAGGTTTAGGTCAATTACAGTTGTGGTATTTAGTTGTGTTATTTTAATTTTTGTGCCTGGCTGAGGCTTACCACTTGAATTTTTGGTATTTTGTATTGCTTGTGGTATGCCCTTTGTTAATCTTGAAAACATGTCTTGTTTACTAGTAGTTTCTAATTGTAGTAGCTTGTACCACAAAGGTTTATAGTGTAAGATCTGAATCACATCATGTAGGACTGTTACTGAAAATTTCAGTTGATTATTTGAATTATGTGTGAAACAAACCCCTGTCATTTTAGTTTAACTATTTTTAATGTAATTCAGGAGATCAGCCAAATCCAGCACCAGCAGGGCAGGTTGACTATACCAAGGCCTGGGAGGAGTACTACAAAAAAATGGGTAAGTGTGCAGGGGTTTTTCTGGTTTTTTTTCTGTTCCACATTCACAGTGGAATGTTTTAGGAGACTTTTGTTTTGCTGGATGAGATGGGAGCTTTTACCCCCAAAAATTTGAAATGCAGAGTCATGTGTGTTCTGAACCAAAGCTGAGAAGCAGACTTTAAATTTTGTGTTGTTTTTACGCATTTCTTGGTACTTGGGCTAGGAATCAGCTTTATAAAAATATTTCAGACTTAATGAGATGTCTTTGATTGTTGGGAAACAACATCTTTTAATTTAAATGTTTCAGTCTGGGTATTTTGAAGTACATTTCCTAAGTTTTGAAGCTCACTTTGGTCTATTTTATGAAGCTGTTATTTTTCTTGTTTGATAGTTCTTTCCCAATTCTCTTCAGATTACATACAAATTTTTTTGTCTTGTGCTTTGCTTTCTGTGTTTCAGGTTACTATACTTAAGCATTGTAATTAGCTTTCATCTATAATAGTATTTGCTTTGCAGCACTAGAGCTGTATTTAAACTGCAGATTATATGTTGTTGGTAGCTTTCTTTATAAAAATGAAACGAATGTGCTGGGTTACTTGATTATTTCATTGTTTTGTGTATAAGAACAGAGTACGTGGTTTCTGTGCACTGGCAGAAGGTGTCATTACCTTTTAAATCATGGTCATCTTCTGCCCGTGGTGTCCTGCCATGGGGACTGTATACTGAACACCAGTGGCCTTAGGAATTCCAGTACTTTCCCAGGTATTTGTGACTAGACATACAGCAGCATCTGCTTTGGGATGCATCTTTGTTTGCAGGGCAGGGTTTGGTGGCTGTTCTGCCATCTTCCAACTGCACTCAATTTTCTCATGGAATATTAAAAGTAGTCAGATTTAAGATCAATAACATGCATAATTCCTCTTAGAAGCCTTCCGCTGTATTGATAGTTATTTGCCAAGACATAACTATCTTTGTTTTTTATTTTGGCACAGTATAAGTGATCAATTCTACAGAAAACATATAATGAGTATTTAGTTCAACAACTGTGTATCAGACTAAGAAAATTACAACTCCCAAACATGTGAATTCTAAGATGATAGACCTTCCCATTTTTCTTCTTCCTGATTCATTTAGCTATTTCTTTTCAATTTACTGTCTGTTAGTTTGGCTCATATTCTGAAAGGCAAACTTGTGGGTGGCTTTCACTTTTTTAAAAATAATGTAATTTGTTGGTAGGCACTTTGCCGTCTTTTTGATTTGCTGTCTTGGAAAGCAAAGTGGGTTTTACTAGTCTTGCACTTGCACAGATTAAATTACAGCAAGTTATGAGGTGTTGGGATCGATTTTATGGGAGCATTTCCAAAGAGCAGTGTGAGCCAAAAAACGCATTGGGAGATAAAAAATAGTTGCTCGTAAAATGTGAAAAATGCCAAGACAGTCAAATAAGAGGAAAAGCACATGGGCAGTTCTCATCTTAATTCCTTTTTCTAGTTTAGATTGAGTTCTTTGCCTGAAAGATAGCTCTTGATGGCTGGACCTATATAACTTACCTGTAAATCATGAGAACTTTTTGCTGCAGAATCTTGATGTGGTAGATACCATTTATTTCTAAAGCCTCTTAAAAAAAGAGGAATTCAGCTGAGTTGACATAATGCTAAATGGTGCTGGTTTTCCCCACATCATTAACTGCAGAAGATCGTAGAAGATGTGATGGAGAGGAAGGCTGTCCAACAGCAAATTCTTGTGGTCTCCAGGCTTTCCAGAACCATTTGTTCTTCCTATAGTACTGTTATCTTCTGTCCCCATTAACTTGTGCCAAAGGATGGGAATTACAAGTCACTTGCTCCTTGACAACTCAGGTTTTTCACAACACAGATGATTTCACCAAACATTGTTAGGGAGAGCTGGACTGAAATTCCAGCTCAGATTTGTTGAACCCAATCAGTTCTATTTTTGCTGCTGAAAAAAACTATTTTGATAGTCCTTGTGGGAAGCTGAACAAGGTGCCAGTGATACTGCAGGTGGTGTTTTGGATTTTCTCATACTTAGTTAAGTATGAGCAATCTGAAAATGCTAAAACACTCCAGAATATGCCCATCTAAACAATAATGGTGTTTTCAAAGTGGCTTCCTACTGATGTGATATGACTCTGCTAATCATAGAGAACACTTCACTGTGTTTTTCACTGAATGCTGACTTGAATATTAACGTGTTTTCTGAGTCAGAAATACAGTGGCAAAGCCAGTCTCCATTTTCAGACCCTTGTTTCAGGGGCTACTGCTTTGAGTAGCAAATACTCCAAAAAGTCTCGCATAGATAACATGAAGTCATGATCACTAGTAAATCTATGTGTCACTAGCAGAATTTTTAACTTCATCATTTAAAGTCATTCCCATATATTGTAGGGATGAAGAATTCAATAATAGGAGTGTTTTTAAAAGATTCCTTAGCACTGAGTGGAAAGAAGCAACAAAAAAGTTCACTTTTACTAGAATCACCCTTGATAATGTTGAACTGTAAAATTTGCTGGTGTTTCCTTTCTCAGCCCTGCTTAAAGGGGAGGTGTTCTGTGTTTCTCATGTTTCCTTTGTGTGGAGTTGATCAGCATTACCCATAAGTGTTACGGTTGAATTTGGATATTAATGAGCAGGTGCTGCTTGGTGCAGCTTCTGTCCTGAGGGGAAGCTTGGACTAAACTGCTGAATTCCATGTGTGGGCTCAGAACTACTTGCAGTACTTAGTAGGAAACTGTGCACCTAAAATACCCATCAGGACAGAAGTCCAGTTGACATCTTTGAATAGATGTTAAGTTTCTTTGATTTGTTATTTGAACTTCACTGCTGCCTTGACATAGTTGGCTGAATGTCCTAAGATTCTTGGATCATAATGCACAAAAAATCCCTTATCTTTGACAATCAGTTGTGCTGACAATGATTTGTAAGTACAGATATTATCTCAGAGTAATGATGAAGTTGGATAGTGTACCCTGGGATAATTTGTAACCATATTAAAGGTAGGTTTTGTTAAAATAATTGATCAGAGATGTAAATTGGAAGTTGCGGTACATTAACAGTTGTAAAATATGATAACAGCTCTAAAGATTTGAAGAAATAGAAGTGTTTTTAGAAATTCTATTACAGTATAAACCAAACTAAAAGATGGATAGCCTTTCAGAGCTTACCTACAGTGTAAGTATAAAAAACTTAAGTTGTAAGGAGAGTTGGAAAATGGAAGGTTGTATTTTGATGGTTTTCAGGATCATGCTTTGCCAAATAATCTCATTGTGTGCTCTCACACCTGATGTTTTTGAGAGGACTGGAAGACTACACAGGTGTAGGAGTAGTGTGAATAACTAGGATTCTTCATGTGAATTTTCTTTGTTTAGGTATTTAAAGAAAAACAACCAAACAAAGCCAGCCTTCTGTCTGATACTCTAGAAAACACTTCATTAGAATTTCTGATACTCATGTTCCTCAGAAAGTTGCTCAGTGGCCTTGTATTCAATTAAAAAGTGAGGTGCTTTAAGTTAGGATGAAAAACTTTTAAGTCTTTGTCATGTGGAAGCTGCCTCTTTCTGTTTGTAACAGAATAGACAGTTGGGTGCACGTGGAATTGTACAGGGTGCAGGCTTGCACTTTGCTTGGGTTTATTTCCTGTGGGGTGATTTGGGTTTGGGAATTTTTTTTTTGTGTGTCTTAGAAAAAACTTGCAGAGGTAGTGTTTTTTTGGTAGTATCCTAATTCTGACTAGAACTTTTGATTTGAAATTAACCCATTAAGAATGCAAATTAAAGGATCATAGGACAGTAATAAAAGTTCTGGTTTGGAAGTTCAGGAAACTTGAAAACATACTATAAACCCTTCTGTCTGGGTTCCTGCAAGTGTGTGTGGACAGATGTTTAGAGCATAGGGAGTGTTGCTTTGCTTGGAGTCTCACACATCCTGTAGTGGTAACTGCAAAAACACCTCTCAGAAATTGTAAAGATTAGTGGTACTAAGAGGGGTGTATTTGGTGTTTCTGAAGTTGGAGGAAAAAGGAAGTAAAGATGTCTGTGACAAATCTCCTGTGGAAAAACAGCACAACTGAAAGGTTGGCTGTAATTTTCTTTTATTGTTTTGCTGAAGAGTCCCTGTGTATCAGTCACTGGGATTTTAGTCTATCAGTTGATTCTATTGGAAGGAGTAGTAATTCTGATCTGTCTCTGAGAGTGTATTTGTGGATGCTCTTGTTTCTAGAGAATTGGAACTTCCACAAAGTGTGGAAGCAAGTTTCAGGACTGTTTTGTAGTGGAGTAAATGTTTACAAAAATTACTTCACTTCCTGAAAAATGCAGCCTGCAATAACTTTACAATTGAACGAAGGATGCCAGAATTGCAGAAGTGTATGAATTGGCATCTGCTGAGCTAATGAATGCAGTCTGTAAAATAAGGTAAAATTAGTGTAAAATAAGGTAAAATTACTCTAGGTGGATTACAAAAAGTTTTGCCTCTTGGCGTGTATTTAAATGCTACTGTTGTTTAGGTCAGCAGGCTTTAAACATGATTCATGATTATGAATCAGGAGGCTGAAAAAACTGTCCTTACAGTTCCTTAATTTTGATTTACATGAGAATCATTACAGTAAAGTAATAGAATGAGTGTTCAGGCTGAAAAAAGCAGCCACAAGTTTATTCAAAGCCTTGGAAGCATATTGCTAGGTGATGTTTGTTAGGTACTGAGACGTTGAAATTTTCTCATTTCTATTGCAACAACAAAGCTGTGTAATTCCAATTCCTTGCAGGTCAAGCTGTTCCTGCCCCTGCTGGGGCTCCTCCGGGCGGGCAGCCAGATTACAGCGCGGCGTGGGCCGAGTACTACCGGCAGCAGGCAGCGTACTACGCTCAGACGAGTCCACAGGGAATGCCACAGCACCCTCCAGCACCACAGGTACAGTCCTAAAGTGGTTTTTTTGGCTGGCTTCTGTCTCAGTGGTTGTAGATATATTTTTTTGCATGTCTCCTGCTTTGTTCCTTTGGGGTATGCATCTTTTTTTCTAGCAAAGTAGCTATCAGAATAATGAGTAGATGACTTTGTTTACCTGGTAACTTGAGTTCTGTATCTATCCATATGTTTGGTGATTGTTTTTTTTATTAAAAAAAAAAGAAGAAAAACTTTCTCCTCCCAGGGTTTTGAAAACCATGCAAGAAGCCACCACCATTTACATTAACCAATTTTTCTTTCTTAAAGGCTTCACTCCTGAGTTAGCTCGATTTAAAGGATTTTCTTTAACTTTTTGTGTATCTCTTATGTATCTCTTCTGCACAGGGCCAATAATAAGAAGTGGACAATACAGTATTTGCTTCATTGTGTGGGGGAAAAAACCTTTGTTAAATGTATGGATGCAGACGCCTTGATGAAGATCTTAAATTTGGTTTAAAAAATAGTGTTTTTGAAAATGTACAAAATATCTATCACTACTGATAGGAGGTAATATTTCTGTGTAGAAATGAAAAAATGGTTTGTTTTTAGTATTAGTGTAGATGTACACATTCCAGCAAATGTATTTGCAATTATGTGGTCAATGCTTTGTGATATAAATGTACTTTTTCAATGTATACTTTATCACTTTTAAAATGCCTGTTTTGTGCTTTACAATAAATAATATGAAACCTCCTGTGTCGGTAAGTTGGATATGTGGGTATATGCAGTATTAATTATAGGATTGATTTGCAACGCTGAATCAAGGTACCGCTACACAAATGAGTTGGGTTTTTTTTCCCCCCATAAACCTTGTTGAGTTTAAAAACTTGTCATTAGCATGTTTTTCCCCTCTTGCAGAATAGCTGTAGATGGAGGATCTCTTTCATTCATTGTATTTTGCTGCCTAGCACCAGTAATCTTGATACCTTAATTTTTTTTCTACTTGATTAAAACTGCATGTGTTTAAGAAGATGATCTTTTGGCATACTTCCATTGCATTAACAGTGAAATTTCCTTTTATACATGACCACTGTTTCAGACCTGTGCAGCTGCTATAACAGATAACTTTTGTTTTTAATTGAATACTTCAAAACTGTTCCTGCATAACTATTATACGGATTTTTTCAGAGTAGTTATAAAACTTACTTTAAGTGTAATGTGCTTAAGCCTTCAGTTTAAAGTAGTCCACTTCAAAATTCAGTGTAGAAAAGTCAATGTGGTAATGCATAGTAGTTACAAAAATCGCGTCTGTCCTTAAAACGCTGTTTTGTTTGAGTGATGGGAGTGGTTGAGAACTTCCTGCAGAGCAGATAACTTCTCTTTTTGTAAATATTCAAGTATTTGAATCAACTGATTATTTTTTTATATATACTTGAAACTTCTTATTGCTCTAATGCTCATACTAAAAAAGCTGATTCTCTTGAAATCCTGTGTTTGCTCTTTGCATATTTATTGGCTCTTTGCATATATTAGACTACATGCACTACAGTCTGTCTTGCCATTGTCTGTTGAAGTGCAGGTTTGATCCAGCCAGTATAGAACTAGCTCTATAGGGGTGAGGAGGACTGTGCTGTGTATCATCCTTGATTGTTCCTTCAAGGAGCATTGCACTGTAAGTACATCAGAATGACAAATTGATGAACTGCAACAGTATCTTTTTGTCAATGTTCCACATAATGCAAATGCTGTACTTGTGTGATATTATGTTGGAATACAGTGCTGGTATCTTAGGAAATCATAATTGCTTCTTAATTCAGAAACATAGGTTTGTTTTTATATATATACATACACATAATCTGAGTTTTGTGGGTAAGTATTTCTGAAACTGCTAGCAATAGCTAAAGAAAATCATGTTTCTGTTTATCTAAGAGTTTCTTTCATTAGTACTCATGAGACAGCTGTCATTCAGTGTTTTAAAGTATGCATATCATAACATTGAAGTCTTTGGAACCACTTGTTAGACAGAGTTGTCTTTGTCTCCAGATAGTTTGTGGATATGTAGTGATGTAGGTATGTTTTACATAATTCTATAACTGTTAATTGCTTTTATTTTTGGAACACCATGTTGTTGCTTTGAGAATAAATTTTTTTAGGGTGGCTGCACAGAGAAGTAAAAGTTAAGGCTTGAAAACTGAAGTAGTTTTTTCAGGTAATGAGCAATGTATGCATTGTGCTGTAGAAATAGAAGGAATTATTTTTATCCTTTTAAAGCTAGGAATTTGCTGGTAGCTTGAAGGCTAGGACAGTATTTGCTATCTTTAGTGTAGGGTATTAAGTTTAGTAGTTCAGGTATTTTGCATGGTATTTTATAGATAACCTTACAGAATGGTGCATTTATTATGTACTAAACTGAGCAAAATTAAATTCACTGGATTCTTTATCATTCACAAAATGGAGGCTGTTGATTTTGATTCATTTAAGGTATAAAATCTTTATTAATTGCAAACAGTGCAATTATTTATACTTCACAGTGCCTTCCCAGACCTTCCACCTTAGGTTCTGCTGCAAAAAAGCAACAGGTAAGCACAACCTAAGGAAGTATATAAATTAATATATTTCAGTACATTAATGTTGTCCCTGTGAGATCTTTGTGGTTGTGTATTGAAAAGCAATCTGCTGCTTCCCCAAATGCATTGTTACTCACGGTTCCATTTGAGTGGAAAATCTTAAGTTTTTAAACAACTGTTTATATTTCTAGGTCAATATGTATTTTTTTTCTTTTTTCTTTTTTTTTTTTAGAGAAGATTATTAGATTGCAGTAATTGAACTTGATCAGAAGAAGTAATTTTTGTTATTTTACCCAAATAGATAATTGTTGCAATTAAAGAATCAAAACCTTTAAAATGTGCAGGAATTGCTTTGGTTAGAAATGTCAACAGCCTTCACAAATGTTTTTTTTCTATAATAGGGCACTATTCCCACTTAATCCTTAAGATCTAAATGTAAAGAATGACTTCTTGTTGTTATCACTGAACTTGATAACTTGTCTTACAGTTATAGTGTGTTAGTGGAGTTTGCTTATACATACTTGACATGGTAGGAAAAGAGCTTGGAGTTTGAGATGAGTATGATTTAACTGAAAAAGCATGAGCACCAATTAACAGTACAGCAAATAATATTTTATCACTATAGCAGTCAGTGTATGCTGTTGCTTGATATTTTTAACTGAATTGCTGAATATTTTGATAGTATAAAATGTTAAATGTTTTACAGATGGTCTGGTACAGGTTTTTATTCTGAGCTTTTGTTGTTGGTTTTTTTAGCTTAACATAAAGCAGCATCTGTTTGGTTTTTTTGTTCATTATTCTGGTTCTAAAATGTGCTGCTCCTCTTTCAAAAGTCCTGCTTATCTGTACATCAAAGAAAAATATTCAAAAATACTGCCTTCATTTTCACACACAGTGCTGAAGATGCTGCAAGCACCAAATCATAGCTCATAGAATCAGGTCCTGAGATAGTTACTACCAGTAAAGAGGAATCCTTTGAGTGTATGCCATTGGTGAGCCGATGAGCATGGACCGTAGAAGGGCTCCATGTAGAAGGTAAAATTGGCAAAAGCATAACAGATTTGAAATGTATCCCATACATAATGATACAGGGTATAATTTTTGTTTTGATCACTTTTCATTCTTTAAAGTATTCTTTGTTTGACCATTAATGTTCCATAATCTGTTAAAGTTTTTTTAACTGTGATTTAATAATATAAACCATCTATTTTACTTTATATTCTTCTAAACAGTCAAGCTAATTTTTGAACTGAATTAATAGTTGTGCTTCAGTTTCTCAAGCCACTTAGTATTTCATCTGTAGCTTAACATGTAACTTTATTTTTGACGTGAGAAGAGGGTAGGTGTGTGTACCATTTGGATTTTGATACTGTGGATTTAGTGTGGGGGTGAGTCATTTGTTCACTTCCTTTTTCATGGTACTTTTTCCTTCAACTGTTACTATTAAAATACCTTGAACAGTCTTTCAGTTGCTAATTTAGCCTGTGGGAGGAGATAGAGAAGAAAAAGCCAGTGTATTGGGATGTTGCTAGTGTGTGGAAGGTGAGATGTCCTTCTGTGTAGCATTTTGGGTGTATTGGCTTCCAGCTTTCTCACTGCAGGGCTTACAGGCATGCTGGTTTGTGCAGAGCATGTGTTCCTTTTTCAACTCTTGTCTTCAAACTCAGAGTTCCTGGGACAACAGTAGCTTATTGGAGTTACCCCAGTAGCCAAAAAGATAACTGAACTTGCTTAGAAATGTAGGGAACTTATCCAAAAGGTGTCTTGAAATGTTTCCTGCTTACTGCACCCATCACTGCTTAGTGTCCCACAATGAATGTGAAGAGTAAGAAAAGTTTTAAAAGCAAGCATAATGTTCCAAGTAGGAAAAGAATTTTCATATCACTTTCTGCAGCCTGTACTTTATTAGGACATGGAATAAAATACCAGGTGGATGCTCTTTAGTATGGCTTAATTACTACGTCATCTGTTTCACTTGTCAGGCAGACAGGGTCACGATTCACTTGCACAGCCTATCTTGAAGTATTTCATCTTTATACTAGTGATATTTTATTGGATGGTAGAAACTGTTTCTCCCCATTTCTTTTCCAAAGTAATTCTTAAGTTTTCCATTGCATGCTAAAAGCTTTTCCATTTTGCTTTTTTTCCGGAAGTGGTGGGAGGAAGGGAGGACTGGGCTTTTCAGAAAGCATACAGTTGACAGGATTCCCTCTTCCCTAGTAATAGCTTATGAAACTCTTGTGTATGCACAAATATTTCTCTTGCGTGCATGTGAAATGCCTTTTCGTCCTGAGAAAAGTGTTCTCTGCAGAAACTACCCGTGTGTAAACAGAAGATTGGCTTTAAAAGGCAACTGTGATGGGAACAGTGTCTTAGGGAGATGCAGCTTGGACTTGAGGTAAATTGAATGCTTTACAAAAATGTGGTTTTGAGCTTGCATTGACATTGTATGTAATATGGGTACACATTAACTGTATAATGGTTTTTGTATGGTTTTTCTCAATAAATGTAAACTGATGAATAATAATAGCAATGGTTTTGTCTTTTTTTATGCTCCTATCCCTGCCTTTGTTACTTTGAAGTAACAGCTTCAGAGCAAAATTTTTGTAGCGGCCTGTACTTCTGTGAACATAATCCACAAAAAATGAAGTAAAATATTTGTGGTTATTAGAGTAAATACTAATTCAAGACACTATGCACCTCGTTACCCTTTTTTAATGAGGCCAAAGAGTGACTTGCAGCAGGTAACTGTACAAAGAAGGCAGATTCAGCCACAGTACTATACACGAGTACTTTAAAATGTGACCTTTTTTTGTAAAGTTACTCCTCCCAAAGCTTCATCTTTGGTTCAGATAGGTGTTAGCAGAGCAACATGAATGTTGATATCTGGAGGTCTTAGAGAAAAGTAGTACAGTAACCTTAAGTACTGTACAGTAGTACAGTAACCTTAAGAAAACAATGTTTATAGATGTGGCAATAAACTTACTGCATTGAGATTGAGAAAATAGGCGCTTCATGAAATATTCTTCTTAAGGCTTTTTTTCACCAGCTTCAAATATGAGCCAATCATAGATGTCACCACCTGTTTCAGTGTCATTTTACAAGCAAGTGTTGATACTTTGAAGATTACTACAAACCTAAAGGAGATTTTTATTTGAGATTATCAGCTGCATAGGTTAATTAGAGCAGAACATTTTCAATGCAAGCCCATTTTAAAACAAGTTATGCTGCTTGAAACAATGGTGAGCAGTCACGTCATCTTTTATTCTTTAAAAATAGTACACTTGGGTTCTTGAAAATCATCAGTAAGTATTTCCTTTGCCAGTTCAGTGCCTCTGGGATAAGGTAGAACAGCTTAAATATTCAGTGCTCATGCAGGATGCTCCAACAGAGTTACGCTACTACACAAGTTCCACATCGTGTATTCAGCTTTATTCTGTTACACAAGAGTTGGTCTTCAAATGCTGGAGCACTATGATAATACAGCTTTTTCCTTCAGTTGATCTTTCATACATTGATTTTTTTATTTTTAGCCTTTGATAGTAGTTTTTGCATTGAGTAGGGAATTCTCACAATTTGAAGGGTGTATTTTCATCTGATGCAGGAATGACAAGTTAATGCACATCCTTGCTTTCTTTAGTTGGCCCCATCAGAGAAAGGAGAGATGATGCAGTAAGAAAGTTGAGGGGGAAGAAAGATTCCAGCTAAAGTAGAGCATTAGTAGTCATCAGCTAGAAAACAGAAAAAGAGTTAAGAGAGACAGGAAGTTAGATTTTCATAACAGGAAAGATGCAAGAAGACTATCTGAGACAAGCATATTAAAATGCTAGCTCTTACTTTCAATGGTGAGAATACAGGTGCTAGCAGCTGAGCCTCTGTTGTTGACTGCTTTACACATATATTCCCCTTCATCTTCTGGGAAGGTTTCTGGCAGATAAAGGCAGTAGGTTTCTCCTCTTTCAATATATTGATAGTCCTCAGAGTCCTGCAACATTTCCCCTTCAAACCACCATGTAACTTCAGGTTTTGGTTCTCCAGTAATTTTAACTGTAAATCTCACTGGCTCGCCGTCAACAACTGATGTGTTTTTCAGTGACTTCTTGAACCAGGGAGCTCCAGATCGAGCTTGATCCTCATCTTCACAAGTAGAACCATTAATAATGCTTCCATCTTCTTCTTCTTCCTCTTCCCTTTTCTGTTTCAAAATAAGTCGATTTAAAACATTTAAAGTGACAATAGTACTATGACTGATATTGACACGTGTTTGATTACGCGGTACTGTGTTTCTGAGAAGAGGAAATTCCACATCTGTCCTCAATACATAGCAATGCACCCAAGCTGGGTATGCCACAGGCAGTAAAGTGCAATTTAATGAGGCTGGAATGTTGGTGTGAAATACAGGCATGAATGTCAATTCCATTTTCAGACTGTTCATGGGATGATACATACTCTGATAGATGTCAGCAGTGTCTCACACTCTTCTGCAAGTGTTGAGGTTGGATGGAGCTTTGAGCAGCCTGATTTAATGGGAGGTGTCCCTGCCTACCTCAGGGGAGTCAGAACTAGATGCTTTTAAGGTCCCTTCAACCCAAACCATTCTTTGATTCCATGGAGAGTATGTGCAAACACCAAAAGCAATTTTATATTATTTCAGCAATTCCTAGCACCTGCTAAAAGAAGCAAAACATTCATTTTGTATCTGGTAGTGTTGCCTACAGTGATAATTAGAAGCTAACTTAAATGACACAACTGGAGACAATTATTTTGCAGTTTATACCTTCTGTAATGCTGCATCGATTTCTTTTTGTTCAAACTGCATACGTAGTAATTTCTGTTCCTCAATCCTCCTCTGCTCCTCTTCTTCTCTGGCTCTTGCCATTTGCTCAAAACGAGCCTTCATGTTTACTTTGTGAGTAAACGGAGCCTCAGATTTCTTGGCTGGTCTCACATCTACGTCATCATCCTTGGGAAATAATAATTAAAAACAGGGCTTAACTATTATTTATTGCCTTAGACATATATGTGATAGCAAAACTAGTTTTGTGTTCCCAGAGGTTTTTTTAACTGAGCAGAGCCACATAGAGACCTGGTTTTTTTTCACAAGTTTGTCTGAGTGTAGGGTGAGTTTTGTAATAGTTCGTTCAAGGACAGGACAAGATTTTTGCAAAAGTAATTTAAAAAATTATATGTAAAAAAATATTCCTAAAGTTTTATTCATATAGAAGTAGAGCACTTCTTAGCAATTGTAAATCCTCAGTGACTGGAGTATTTTGCCGTGATGTTAGTGTGGGTTTAACACTAAAACAGTTGGCCTTATGAAAACAATGAGTGTCAGTCATTAAATTAAAAGCTCACAAATAGGACAGGCTTTGGGCTGATGCTGAAGTGACTCCTGTGGAGAAGATCCAGAATAAGGCTCAGGTCAGGCTTAGTACTGTTTTACATTTCATCACCAAAGTTCACACTGAGCTTATGGATTACAGACCACTTTGTCACTGATAGCTCCGTTTCTTGCGGCTTCCCCTCTGAAAAACTGAAGGTTCTGGTCTGAAGTACTGACAAATAGGAACTCTCTTCTGCTGTGTACCCTGAGGAGTGAGTGTACATCACAGAGACTTGATATTCAAATGGTATTGTTTGGATTTAGTAATTGAATTTTTTTATTCAATTCATGTATGAATGAATTAAGCGTGCAGAAGGAGAAGCAGTTCAAGTGATGATTAATAGGTAATTCTCAGCTATGGGTGTTTTAAGCCCTCAGACTGGCAGGTTTCAGGTTAAAATGCTGAATTGTAGGGCTTTGAGCAGAAAAGCAGACCTCTGCTTGACCGAATCACTGATAATAAGCTGGTGCTGTTTCTTTAAGGGATGCTGAGGTGTGATATCCTTGAGCATCCAAAGGAGGAAACAGGAAAGAGGGGAAAACATAATTTTGGAAACAGCAAAATTTGATGAAAGCATTGTCCACTCCTAGATCGTTAGTGTGCTGGTTAAGTAGATCATTAACATACACAGAATGCAACTTACCTCTTGAAATTTTTCAGCTTCCCTTTCTCTTATTTCTTCATCCATTGCTCTTCTCTTTGCTCGCTCTTCTTCAATCTTCTTCTGTATTTCTTCTTGAGACAGTTGTCCTATTTTTTCAAACTTGCTTTTTAAGTTCTTGGCCTGAATAGAACCGCTTCTTTTTAGCTTTATCAATTCTTCATATTCTTTGCTTAACTCGAAAGTCTCAGACTCTTCTTCCAGCTGTTCAAAAATTACAGAATGTGTAAGATGGAAAATGCCTTCATTATTTTTACTACCTATTCTCCCCCCAGATGATATAATTCAATACATTACAGTTCTGTTAGTTAATTGAAATCAGTACAGAGACCTCTCCCCTGTCATTTTTTTTCTTTGCTATCTCATGATGAATGCATTTGTATCATATCTCAACTACATACAGATTTTACAATATCTTGTTTGAATATGCCATTCGTTCAAGGGTTGTTGTCAATAAACTGCCCTTCTTGGAAGGGCAGAAAGAAGAAAATCAATACAAAAAACTTAACTGGAGTCCAAAATGCACCTCTTACTTGCTTGCAGTATAATATGAAGTAATCTCTAAAATACAGCTCTTTTGTTAAAATACTGCCTTTTTTGTCTTTTCCTAATTCAGTGAAAAAGTAAATGACATTTCAAGATGTCATGGCTGGAAAAGAAAGGGCAGTTGTGGATCCTGTAGTCAAACCACATGGGAAGCTGTAATTGCTGATATTTTTCTCCCTCCTTTTATGAACACTGATTGTAAAGATGTACATGCATTTTAGCTGGACGTCCCTGTCTCTCCCTGCTTCCCCAGGATTAGTTGAGAACATCACAAGCTAGAGCCTTTATTACCTGCTTGTGCTTTGCAACAAAAATAATAAAATAATAATTTAATGTTGTTCTCTAACATTCAAAAGGGAATTACAAAGGATTGCCACCCACGGCCACACTGAAGTAAAAAGTTCATCAATGTGATGTTTTAAAAATTTGGGATGTAAAGCAGATTTTCTGTGTGATTTTTAAAATCAACTGTGCCAGTCTTTATACCCTTGAAACACCAATTAGAAAAAATTTGAGCCCACTGTATTTTTCTCATTAGATAGCACAGTATTCCTCTAAGGAAAAGCAAGAATGTTGCCCTTTCTTACTTCTGTTTTTGTATTGTCTTTTGGGAACTAGATATTTCTGTTCTCCCAAGATTTTCAGAAATTACTGCAAAACCAAATTACAAATTTGTAACTGTACTTACTTCTAAGGTGGGAGTGGATAAACACATTTTCCTGATAGATTAATGATAAAAAATGTCGTTATACAAAATGTTTTACAAATAAGGTTTTCTATTTTCCTTTCCTTTCACATAATGTTGAATGTATTAACTTGAAACTTCTTTCAAAGGAATTTTCTTTACAGTCTTAAACTTTTAGTAATGAAGTGATACATTTTATTCAGAGCATGCTTAACATACAGTTTGATGTACAAACCTCTCCCATTTCTTGTCTCAGCTGTTGAAATTCTTGCCTTTCCATTTCCAACTTCTGCCTGCGCTCTTCCTCTGTGCGCCTCTTTTCTTCTTCCATTTTTTGTCTCAGCAACTCCTCAAAATTAATTTCCAGTTTACCAGGTATGAGAGATTCTTGAGAAAAGGTTTTAAACATTTCTGGTGATTCATCATCCAGCACCTGCTGGAAATTCAGAGCATTAATTATATCTGTGATGAAATCACAGCATTGTTCAGACACTTCTGGTACATAAAGACAAGCAGCTACTTTGTCACATCTGCCCCAGCACAGACAGGTGCAATGTGGGCATTCCTCTAATAGTGTGGGAGGGAGTGCTTTGGGGGTTTGTATTTAACTTTGGTTACAACACTAAACTTTTATAATGAAGATTAGGTGGTTTTATAAAATGCAGTATTTTCCTTCTGCAGTGGAGGATGCCCTCTAAATGCACCTTTAGGACCTGAAGCGATTCATTCTTATTTACTTCAGACAAAGTGTTTGTGTTTAAATGTCATTGCTCTTAATGCTGAAGTGCATTTACCAGTAATCTTTCTCTTAAGCAATCTGAATTATGTTTGTGTTCTAAAGCAGTATTAGTATTCCCAGTAAGGATAACTGAAGAGACCATTCAGAAGAAGCTCTTCTTTTTGCACAAATTGTTTATGTTATGTGGCCAGTTTATTGATTTATGCACCCACTGGCAAGGGTTTCCTCCTTTCCCTGTCCTTGTCTGGCTTCAGAGCAGGGTTAGGCCTGGTTGGCATTAGGAGCAGCTGGCCTATCTTTTAGACTAATCCATAAGATAGCAGGGCCTAGGAAAGGCACTATTCATTATTTCCAAAGCAGCAAATGCAAGAACTAATATTTTATCTGACTGAATTTGATTAAGTACTAAAATACTAAGCAGAACACTACAAAAGCAGCCAGTCGTGACAGTGAGTTATATGGGAATTTTAATGTAAGTTTATGAATAAGAATATATGTGCATGTAACTATATAAACTTACAGAGATTGTCTCAACAGGAATGTTCTGTCGGTAAAGCTGAGGTGAGGTCAGGCACTGGTCAGGTACTGAACTGGGGGGTGATGTGGCTTTTGGCACTGTTTAATCAGCACAAGTTTGAAAAGTCTTGTGGCAAACATGGGAGAGCCCAATGTGCCATAAGTTGTAGGCATTTCCAACAGCATAATCAGTCAAATGATAGCAATAATTAAAGAAGCAATATTTCCATTTGAGAAAGTGCTCTGACTATAAAGGGGCAGAGAACAGACATTTCTGTAAGAGCCTTTGGCACTACTTATATTTAATACTTCTTGGTGCCACTGTAACCCACACTTTTCTCTGCTGTTGGTTCCTACCACCCTCTTGACCTACTTTACCCACATCCTCTTTATTTGCCACAGATCTTTCAGTAGTTTTTTAGCCTGATCCCACTCATATTCTGCTATTCACTGCTCTTGACCTACTTTACCCACATCCTCTTTATTTGCCACAGATCTTTCAGTAGCTTTTAGCCCAATCCCACTCATATTCTGCTATTCACTACAGATTTTACTCAGATTTTCCCTCTAAGCTTACAACTGGACTTCAGCACCAGCATTGCTTCCATTCTTTGTTTTATGTAATATGAGCATATTTGTTGAAATTGTGTTATAGAGAAGTGAAGTCAAAAAACCAAAGCTGTGAGCTCCTCCCTACAGTGAAAACAGTGTCCCATAGATTTTAGAGGCTACTCATAACTAAATCAGCAAAGCAACATGAAAGTCTCATGCTGGTGGTGCATCAGTTCATAAGCTCATCACTTCAAGAAGATACCAAACCTAAGTGACCATGAGAAGCATCAATTCAGAATTTGCCCTCAAGAGTTTAAGAGCTGTGCATGCACTAGCAGCTGTCTCTATTTCCAGCTTACTGAGTTATGAAAAGACAGCCACCTTCTCCCTGGTTAAAAACCACAAAGATTTAGCCGAGTTGTGTGATGCACAAAGCCCCTGTGGTTAGTTCAGTAAATATTTTAGCCATGTTTTGTGAAATTAGGCCATACTTCTTTTTTTCTGCTAAGTGGAAATGGTTGGTAGTGAGAAACATTCCTGTAACAATCATGGTTTGCAGCATAGTCAACAGGAAAAAAATTTTTGTTTTGTTTTGGGTGGGGTTTTTTTGGTTTTTTGTTTGTTTGTTTGTTTGTTGCTAATACAGGGGTTTCTTTGCAGTCTCCATGAGAAAAAGATTGATGGGGATGAAAGACAACTGCTTCAGTGCAGAAGTGATCACACTGATGTTTTTTGGTTTTTTGTTTGTTTGTTTGTTTGTTTTTTGCTAATACAGGGGTTTCTTTGCAGTCTCCATGAGAAAAAGATTGATGGGGATGAAAGACAACTTCTGCACTTCAGTGCAGAAGTGATCACACTGATGCTGGGGAGCATGGAAATAGCACAAGGAAATGTGAAATAGGGAGATCCAAAAGGAGGTGGCATTTGTGTTTTCCAGCCACAATACTACCATTTCTGCCACTTCCAAAACTAAATTAAAATGAATGAACATTAAAAAGTTCCTGGAATAACAGTTTAATGTTCACTTTTACTGCCTTTGAAAGCAAGGACTGTTATATTTTGTACAATTTTAGGGCATATCTTCATTGCTGCTACATTTTGTAGCAGTGGGAAATAAGGAAAACAGAGGGTTGTTATATTCTGTTAGTAGTAGAAAACATAGTATTCATATTCAGGATGCTACTTATCAGAGAACTTTCAAGTGCATAAATGCTGAAAATATATTTCAGTATTTTTTTTAGTTACAGACCTCTTTCACTGTCTGCAAGTAGAGCAGTCACAGCGTCTGTGCTGCATCTGATGGATTACACCCTGTTTATCAGTGAGATTTTTCTTACCTTGACACTTGGTTTAGGTTCTTGTTACACTGAGGCAAAAAAAAAAAGAGTTCCTCAAGAAAGCAGGAAAAAACAGAAGCAGCACATACTTTCTGTGCTTCCTTTAGTTCTCTACTGCCTTTTCATAAAAAGTCTCCAGGAGCATTCTTTTGCTGGATTAAGGGTATTTTTAAGTGGCTTTAGGTTTTGTGTTCTGTCTTTGGAGATACAGACAGACACTATTTTTCAGTACAGTATCAAATATAAATTCACATTGTAGCTTCTCTAGGTAGTCTTTCAGCACAGGTCTTTGGCCCAGTTTCCAGGCAGAGGGGGCCCTGCTGGCAGTATCAGTACTCATACAAAGTTTTCATTTCTCTCCCAAGTATTGCTTTGAATGATTAAGAAAATGTTACTAGGCACACAGTTGGCCTTTCCCCATTCAGCCACAGAGGATGTAGGAAGATGCTACCAGATGCCTGGGTTATTCCACAGTTCTAGTCTGACAGGTCCTGCCCTCCCTTTTGAAACAAACACTACTTCATTCTAGTTTACATTTGTGTAATTTAATGCTGTATTTCCTGATATCCGCCAATAAAGTAACTGGTTTATGCCCACAAGCCTGGTGAATCTTGAAGTGGTTGGAATAACTATGAAGACCACAGTGAAAAGCTCTGTGGCCACTTTATTTTTTATTTTTAATATAAATAGTAGTTGCCAGCCTCTGAAATCAGGCACCTTTCTGTGCTTTCAGGTAGTGTATGGCAGTCCTAAGCCCCTGAAAATTTGTCTGCAGTTTAATCCTAACTCAAATTTTAGAAGTCCCTGCATATGACAGAAATCTGTGTTTGTCAAGGGAAGACAGTATTACAAAGTGTTCTAATGATAAACACCACAAGTTATTTTTTGTTTTTCTCTGAACAAGCATTAAAAACATCAAGTAGCAGAGTTCAACCTTTTAGTTTTTCCTCCCTGAAGAGCCACAGATGACTGGAAAAGTCATACTTGCAGTAAGCATTTTTCTACTATGCCATTAATTGTGCTTTAGTAGTAAGAGATGATTGGTGGAGACCCTGTAGAGGTAGGGGAATAAACTTGGAGCTGTAAAAGAATTTGCTCTTCCCAAAAAAACCCAGAACAATTAACCCTCCTTGTGGTAACATTTTGCTTCCCAAGTATATTGCATCTAATATAATAATACCCACTGGCTATGATACCTGGTTTTGACTAAATTATCTGAAATCCTCTCTAGGCTGGCTGTGAGGAGGGATTGTTCTCTGATGATTTTTGGTAAATGAACTTGACTAGTTTACCCCATTA
The DNA here is from genome assembly GCF_014805655.1 of Passer montanus. Lineage (NCBI taxonomy): Eukaryota > Metazoa > Chordata > Aves > Passeriformes > Passeridae > Passer > Passer montanus. Next base: position 1,109,478 of record NW_024367149.1, read on the forward strand.
CCTTATAATAAATAGTAAGATGAACTAATTAATGAAGGAATTGAAGCATGTATTCCTAACTTTATTTAAATGTTTTTCCCAGAGTTTCTTTCCAGATTGGGATTTAGGTAAAAATTAAATTCTGTGCTAAACCAAAATGCCATACCATGTTCTTCCTTGCTTCAGCAAATGCTCTTTTCTCCTCTTCTATGCGTCGTCGTGCATCCTCTTCTGCTTTCCTCTTTTCCTCTTCTCTCCTCTGTCTTTCTATCTCCTCAAAACTGAGTCTGAGTTTACCAGGGCGGAATTCTTTAACAGCATTTTCAGATTCTTCATCACCACCTTCATTTATCTTAAGAGAATAGGGAGAGGAAAACATAGGAAGCATTTACCCAAACCAAAAAAGGTATTCTTTATAGCAAATAAATATTCCATTCCTTTCTGATTTTTTAAAAGTACTGTTTTCTCCTTGGGGGAAAAAATGCATCAAGACTTAGGTTCCTGTAAGAAACATTTTAATCTTTGTTCTAGCCAGGGGAGCGAGAAAAGAAATTTTCAGTATCCTACATGTGGCTTTTATAATTTTTAAGAATGTGTTGGGTGTGTAATTCAAAGAACAATGTGTTACCAGGAAGAGGCTGAACAGTTAAGTACATACTTTATGGTTGTTGGATCATTTACTGTAAATCACTCTCTATTCTATTTATTTACATCATTTTCATAGATGTTTATACCATCAAGTCTTTTTGTTTGTATAGAAATTGCTTTCATCAGTGCACCACTTAAAGAAATGCTGTACAGTCTTATAGCAAAACTGCATCAGTTAGCATTTTGGTATTATTCCAGACTGAAGTGTTTGTTTCTTTTGTTTTTAGACATTTAATCACCACTGAAGAAAAGGAATTGAGATACTCTGATCTCCTTGCTATAGCTTCTCTCCAGGGAACACTTACATGCTAAGAGAAGCCTGTGGTTTGCAAGCTGCAATCAAGAACACCTTTCAGAGGACATCCCAGAGTACTTTATCTGTTCATGGAGGAAGTGGACTGGGAGCTGTCAGAGTACTGATAATCCAGATCTCTATACTGTGAGCAGCCCTGGGACTGGTATGTGGGGTAGCCCATTAAGGGAATTAGAAAAATCTTTATTTGAAATTTGTAAGGCAAAAGAAATTTGAAGAATTTAAGGAAATTAACGGCTGTATTCTTAAGAAAAATGTTTACTTCAAAATTTGACAACCACTGGTCAGCAGGTACAGCTTCATGTTAAAAAAAGTCTTTTGATGTGGAGAATTTGTAAATTATTTCATAAAGCTTGATAAATGCATAAGCATAAGGAAAGGAGATGTGAAGTAATCTTCAGTTAGAACACCTAAGTGACTTCATGGAGTTCACTCTCCTTCAGTTTCTTCACTCTTCTCCTTCACTACAATCCCTTCCTCCAAACAAAGAAGAAAAATGTGCATTATTGACATAATAGCAAGGTTATTGGTGTGAAACAACAGTGATTTATTGGAGGTGGAAATTAAAAAGTAAGCTACAATTTGGGTATCTGCCTAAACCTAGAACTCTCAGTGTGGACCAGTTGGGAATTTGTGTGTTACAGCTTTCTAGAAGTTCTGCATTGTTGGTTTTGTTTAAGTTTGTTTCTGTAGAATATAAATGTCTTGAATATTTTTGAAATATAATCAAAATAGTGATCTAGAGCTGTTTTTCCAAGACTGTTCATGTATAATTGTACTCTGTTAAAGCTAGCAAATTCCTTTAAATAATATTTTCCAAGTTTTTATGGAAGATTAAAATCTCATTTCTTGTTAATTCTGTTTGTATGTGAATTTTGTATGTGAACTAAGAAAGTCATAGTGATCATGACTATACAGGGGAAAAGTACTCAAATACAGAACTCTAAAAATGCTGTTGGAAATGGAGTGTGGAAAAATAAGGAAATACAGAACTAAACTATCTGGTTATCTTAGGATTATACCGAGTGTAGGATTCCTTCAGTATGATCAAAGAACAAACTATAGTGAGTTCTGTTTATAGCTGATCTAACTCTGACTTATGATAAAGAACACATATGAAGGCAGTTTTCCAAGTAATATAAAACAGGATCTTTGGCTGCATTTCTGATAATTTGGGGGACTTCCTCTAGTAATTTATAATATGTTGTTGTTGTTTATATCAGTACATAAAAAAGAGCCGATCTGCCTTTCTTTTTTTGCCTTTCTTCGTGAGAGGAGAGTTGTAACTGATGTATATTTCTGTCATATTTACAAATAAACACGGGGATAAGAAACAGCATTCTGTTACTAGGGAATGTTTGCATCAAAAACCAGTTACTGAGCCATCTGCAGCACTACTTCAGAAGAAAACAGACAGCCACTCATCTTCTTGGAGGCTTACAGCTTAAGATACTACAAAGTGTAGATTAGAAAATCAATTAAGTTGCTGGCAAAATCAGAACACCTGTTATTTTTTTGGTTTACTAAAAGAATGTCTAAAGCATTATGCCAGTGTGATTACTGAGTTAGAGCAAAGGTCAAAAATGTCTTTCAAAAACTCATTTCCAGACTCTGAGCAGCTTGAAATAAAGATAAGGAATAAAAAAGAGAAGAATCACATACAGGAAAGAATGTGCAAATTGTGTACCAACATGGACAAAACGTGTGCTTACCATTCTCTGCCTGGCTTCTTCAAAGGCACGTTTTTCCTCTTCCAAACGCTGCCTTGCTTCTTCCTCTGCTTGCCTCCTTTGATTCTCCTGTCTCTGTCTTTCCAGTTCTTCAAATGTGACTTTCAGCTTACCAGGAGACAGAGGCTCTTGAGTTTCACTGTTTTCATTTTCACCCTGTGTAAGAAAAATGAAGCAGTTATATCTTAAGGCAATAAATATCTATTATATGGGTATTTTTGGATGACTGGTTTACCTGGACAGATGAAAGGCACTTGGGTTCCTTAAGGAGTTGGTTTTGTTCCTCATATTTTAGCTTCATTTCTTCATCCTGTGTCTTTCTTTGTTCTGCTCTCTCCTTTCCTGTGTTCTCAGAGATTGTTTTCATCTTCCCAGATGTCCTGGTGCTTTTTACAGGCACTACTGTAACTAGCAGTGAATCATCCCCTTCCTGTCCAAAAAGATATTTATTGCATTTTCATGAAACTTGACTTCTAGGTAGACTCATTTCTTAATGAACCTGCTGTTTAACCTGTGTGCACCAAAGCTTCCAAAAGATTTACTTGTATTGAATATTTCCCACAAGAATAAATCCACCTGCCTGTGGCAGTCACTAGTTTCTTTCAAACTTCTTAATTTCTTTATAGATTTTCATTAACTATTAGCCATAAAAACTCAAGCATTGGCAAAGAACAAGTGTAATTTTGAATACACAACAATTATAACCACACTCTACTTCCAGTTTTATATTTATTATGTAAATGATAATAAACTGCAGCTGGAATAAGCCAATAGCTCAACACAGAAATATGTAATTTGTCATTTCTAATATATAATTTGTCAGGTACAGTAATTGTTTCTTGAAGGATGTTGCTGCTTCAGCTCTTAATTTTAAAACATATTTGCCAAAATATAATTTACCCATACTTTTCCCTCCTGTCAAATAAGTTAAAACTGATAAATTTGCAGGTTTTGTTTTTTCTTTCCAAAACTGTAGTAGGAGTGTGATTTTCTTGTGTTAGTGAAAGACAACAGGACCTTTGGACCCAGCTTTTTGAAATGAAACATTTATTTGCAAGACTTAAAAGCAAAGCCCATATGGTATATTAGTAAAAAAAAATAACAAAGTTGACTGAGTGAGGTGTTCAATCATCTGTATATTGTCAGAATCCCCCTTTAATTTCAAGTTTAAGGCAAAGAGCTTTTAAGATAATTCTTTGCAAAGCCAGAGGACTTAAAAGAATCATTCCTAATATATATAAAATAATTCTGGTGGCTTTGAATATTTACATATTAGATGTTTTTAACTAACCACAAAGTATTCATAGTCCAGGCTCTGTTTCAGACTTCAATATATTGACTTCAAGTACAGAGATAGTTCCAGATATGCTAAACATTTGTTAGCTCCTTGGTTCAACTTTAATTAGGTATTTCTGTACTGTTTTCTAAGTTTTCCCAACCCAAATTACAATAATAAAACAAAGTGAAAAAAAAATGTAGGTGAACATTTCTTTAAAAAAATCTAGTTACCTCAGCTGCTGATTCAGTTCCCGTATTGTTAAAGTCATCAATCTATTAAATGAGAATTTCATATGATTACATTAATTTGGCTCTTTGCCTTAGAGTTGCAAACATAGAACTGGAAATGCTTTTTGTATCAGTGGTATGTATGTAGCACATAAATTCACCAAGGTGGTAATGACCGAGGCTCTGTTGGAATACTTCAGATAGGTCAGCTTGTCGAGGAAGAAGCAACAAGACATAAAACATCCTACACAAGGTCTGCTAAAGCATTCTCAACACAGTGCTGAACCAGGAAAATACTTGAGATGTCCATTCTTCATTTAAACATTCCAGAATCATATAAAAAAAATTAAAAATCTAAAGCTAAATCATTGATCATTTCTGATTCAAGTGACATTGTCTTCCCCTCAGCTCCTGAATAAAGCCTAATGCTGTGCTTGCTTCCTATGCTGTGCTTATGTTATGGCCTAAAACTGACATACTTTTAAAAATTCTACATTTCTGCCTTGCAGGGTAGATTAAATATATGTTAGATACAATGCAAATTAAAAGCAAGGTTTTAACAATGTTAGAAAATCTAGTAGAAAAGACTATGGAAAAACTGACTTCTCCTATAGCACTGCTTTTAATTTCTTACAACAAATTCAAACCTAAATGAAGTACTACTACCATTTGGTTAAATAGAAATTTGCATGTTTTTAGTCTATCATTTAAATGCTTATTCTCACTGCAGTATTTACAACACTGAAGAAAACTTGCAAAAGGAATTAAGTTTGATATCCCTTCACAAAATTCTACAAAAAACAGAATTTGCTTTATTGGCATCAATAAAAGTTGGAGACTTCATATATTTTATAAATATATGTATGTGATGATGATTCACAAAATGGCAAAGGAATAAAACGTGACCTGGATGTTCATGATTTTCATGATTTATTATTTTTACTGCATTAGTGTTGTCTCATTTTTACCTTTCACTGACATTTTTTACTACTTCTTGCTTGCCTTAGTTCATGTATTACTGAGCTCTATTCACTAACTTACAAGGAGAGGTTGTCTAAAGTAAGAGTTGATAAAATACAAGAAACATTTTCAAATCAGTTTAGTAAACTTATATGCATATGATACCAAAATTTGTGCCTGGTTCCTACCAGGTTTATGCCTGCCCAGTTTCATCTGCAATTCAGCTTGGGAGCTTACATGAAAATTGTTACTGTAAAGAAATGAAGACTGTCTGAACATGATATCTCACTTCCACCCCACTGAGCATCTCCCATGTAAATCTCTACTATGAGAACTCTTAAGATCAAATCTTTCTGATCAACACAAAACATTTTTAGTGTTTGTTGTTCACAGTTACATTCTGACTGTTGTGGTCAGATAAACATACCTCCTGTGCCTTTTTTGCCAATTCTCTTTGAATTTTTCTTTTCTCAATCATATCTTGTTCAATTCTGCGCTTTCTTTCTTCTTCTGTTCTTTTTCTTTCTTCTTCTTGTCTTTGCTTCTCCATTTCTTCAAATTTGCCTTTAACAGTTCCTGTGGACATGAAATGCACAGCTCAGCAGTTCCATCTAACAGAATTCCAGGGAATTCTGTGGCCTTTAAAGTCAGGCCTCTCTTACCCATGAGCTTTGGAACATAACCCTTTTCTGTTTTAGATTGTTTGGTGTCATCATCTTCATCAGATCCAAGCAGTTCTTTCATCTAGTTGATGAAACAGAAAGTAAATTGTCTTTATAACTTAAAAGAAATCCCAGTATTATTGTCTTCAAATAATATGAATAGATTTTCAGATATTATATTAAATATTATAACACAAAATATTAGCAAAGAAAATAACCTCCTGCTTTCTCCTGTTCCATTCTCTCTCTCTAACATATTGTTCTTTTCTTCTTTGTTTTTCATCTCTAGATCTCCTTTGATTTCTTTCTTCCCTTGCTTTCTGCATAGCTTCAAATTTATCCTTTACATCCCCCTTGTGAAGCTTGGGCACATAGGACTTTTGGACGGGTTTAGATGAAGAAAGCAGAATCTTGGTGAAGATATAGAAGAAATGAAGATAAGAAAAAGAAAATTGAAACAGATGGACAGAAATATTCTGATAGATTGGATTAGAAAGAATGTAAGAACATAAAACAGAAGTGCAGTTGATATTATGAACTTCATGCCATGAGCCATCATCAGTTAAGCATCATTGTATTTGTTCATAAATAGTAATAAATATTAAAATATCCAAAACAACATTCAGCATTATATTAAACTATTAAATTAGATACAGATTTATATTATTACTTTCAATCTTAAGCAAAGAGACTCTCTGCCCCTAACATTTAAAAGAGATATAAAGACATAGATACATAATACAATACATATGAGAGTTTTTCTGGAACACTTCAAAAGCCATCTATAGTTTTTAAATAAACAGCAATATTTCTTAATTTAAAATTTGCAATATTCTTACTTTTTCAATACCTAGAAAAAAACAGGAGCCCAGAGATTTTATGTTACAAAGTGCAAAGATCACTGGACCATCAGGGCTCTGATGCTGATACAGCAAATGGACACTTCTTTGCCAGTGATTACTCTGTGGGTGTCCAAACACCAAAGATTCCCACTTTCAGAACTACTGTGAAGTTTTGTCTTTTTACAGTGATGACAACAGGAATGTTCTCAATAAAGTAATACTGAGAAAACTGGGAAAAAACATGCTTTGTTTAATATTTTTCCACCTACATCAGAAGTTTTTGTTCCTGCAACTCAGTAAGTCTATGTAGAAGAGGAAATATTTGAAATAGCCTAGTATGTTTACATTTTAGCATCAGATGTAAATGTTACCCAGAATTTCACCACCAACATATAAACCTTCTTCATATTTCACCCTCCTCCTTCATGTTTTTCTAATAAGAACACAGTTCACAGATTCCATCAAATCTTAAGCTACTTAACAAATACCCTTTCATTGTTTAAAAATAATGGCAATACCAGCAGACTTCCAGCATAATTCTCTTTTACAATTATTTGTAATTATTACTTTTGCAAGCATCAGTTGCAAATTATTACATTGCCTTGATTACTTTAAAATTGGTACATACCTCGGTTTTCTGTGCAATGTCATTCATGGTTACTGTATTGTGCTCTGCACCTTGTATGTTTAAGATGGCTTTCAGTTTCTACCTGAAAGAAAGTAGTTGTAGTTGTAGTTACATTCCTTTCTTTTCCTTTTAAATGATGCTTTAACCATCTTCCTGTAAATAAGTTTGCATAGGCTGAAACTGACGTATCACAATTTCACTTGGTCCGCTGGGGCTTTTGAAGACATGAATAGGTTCTAAGTATGCCACAGTAATTAAAAGAACAAGCTTATGATTCACTATTCATGCTCATAACTCCTCTATATAGTCCTAGATATTGGGTTCTAATTTCCATTTTAACAAAACAAACATCCCGGAGCCAAACTCCGGCTGCCCGTGCTGCTCGTTGCCAAACCGCTGCTCCCGGCAGCACAAGGAGCATCCCGCAGCTCCGGGCTGTGGGATCCCCGCTCCCCGAGCCGCTGCGCTGCCTCTGTGCGGCTGCGGGAGGAGAGGAGGGCTGGGGGAACCCTGCTGCCACCGGCGCGGCCGCATCTCCAAACCGCTGCTCCCGGCAGCACAAGGAGCATCCCGCAGCTCCGGGCTGTGGCTGCGGGATCCCCGCTCCCCGAGCCGCTGCGCTGCCTCTGTGCGGCTGCGGGAGGAGAGGAGGGCTGGGGGAACCCTGCTGCTACCGGCACGGCTGCATCTGCGGCCCCTCACCCAGCGCACGGGTACAAAGAATGCCGTCCCTTCCCCTAGGGCTGTTCTCCAGGGAAAAGTAGTGGCAAAAACGATGAAATGGGATAGGTAAGGCAAATCCAGATAAAGCATTTGTATAATTGCCTGGAGAAGAGGAGGCTGAGAGGTGACCTTACTGCTCTCTACAACTTCTAGAAGGGAGGTTGTACACAGGTGGGGTCGGTCTCTTCCACCGGGCAGCAAATGACAGAAGCAGAGGACACAGGCTCGAGCTACGTCAGGGAAGGTACAGGTTGGATATTAGGAAAAAATTTTTCACCGAAAAAATAATAAAGTACTGCAATGCTCTTCCCAGAGAGGTGGTAGAATAATCCACCACATCTGGATGTATTTAAAAAAAGGCTGGACATGGCACTTGGTGCTATAGTCTAGATTCTGAGTTGAGGTGTTAGGACGTAGGTTGGACTCGATGATCTTAGAGGTCTCTTCCAACCTCATTATTCTGTGATTCTGTAACAATTTAGTTGTGGTCTGGAAATTACATAGCATTTTTTAGAAGAAAATAGTTAGAAATTTTACAGTACACTGTATACTAGGAAGCAAACAGAAAGGCACTTTCTCTTCTTTTTGTCTTCTTTTCAGCTTCAGGTCTATCACAGCTCGTGGGAGGAAGGAAATCATGATGTGACTCCAGTGCTACTGCTGTCTGTATTGTATTGATCCTCTGAGTCCCAGGAAAGCCTAAACTCAGTGTGCCAAACATGGTGCAAATAAGGGGCTCAAAGATTTTAAGCAAAAATGCTGGAAAAGCAGCTTACCGCTGGAAGGGACTTCACACTTGTGGTTTAGAGGAGCTGAAGTCAGGGATTTTCATGATACAGAAAGTTAAGCTCTTATTTTTCAAATTCTTTTGAAAATAATTCATATTAAGAGTTGTTTTCATGTAAACTTCAAAAATACACCAACATCACCAGTGCTCACTGGCACTGCTGTAGCTACACAAAAGGAATGGGATTCTTAGAGATCCTGGGATGTTTTTCCCAATGAAAGCAGTCACAACATATGAAACGAGCATTTAGCTACCAATGCTTGCCCTGATTTACAAATTCTAAGCTCTTCAAATTTGGCTTGAACAGAGATGTTCTGGAGAGCACTTTGGTGCTCCCTTTCAACCGGTTAGTACAGAAAGTCACACCACCCTCACCCCAGTCCTTCATTTGTAGACTGATAGGAATCCAAGGCATTTCAGTTTCTCACTTGTGAGCACATGAACATAGAATCACTAAGTGGCAGTTCCTATGGAGATTGTTTCAGTAGAATGTTGGAATTGTGTGGAGTCTAGAAAGGCAGATAATTGCATCAGCATTCTGTAGCCCCAGGGTCCCTATAGGCTTTGCCATCCATTTGTACACTGTGCAGGATTTTCACAGCTCTGTAAGCTTTAGCTGACTTCTATGCATGTAATTAAAATCTGCACTGTTATCAGTATAACCCTAAAACTACTTCAGATCTTTTAACTTCCTCATTTCTATAAGCAGGTCTTAGAGAAAATTCTCTGTTCTCTTCTTTTGCTACTCTGCTCCTTTAATGGCTCCTTCCCCACCTGAGCTGGCAACTTTAGCCTTGTAGTTAACAAACAGGAACCCACCAGAAAACAAAGGAATGTCATGAATTGGTGCAATCCTTGCACTGGAGTAACCTGGGACACAGAGACCTTTTACCCTTGACATGGTACTGGAGCAGAGAAGACTCAAAGACAATCTGTCACAAGAAATTCCATCTCACCTCAACACCTCAAGGTAACGTTACCACTAAGCTTGACCACAGCAATGTACCCCATGGACAAGGCTTCATCCTAAAGCCATTTGAAAACTGACTATTCCAAAGTCTGGTTTATTATGTGCAATCAATTGTAAGAAGAAGATGATGTTCCTGAGTCAAGACTTTCTCTTGAACCTTTCTGATAGCTCCAATTACCTGAACCCCTTGACAGTGGGATAACAAAGCTGAAATTTTCCTTAGCAGTGTGAATGTTGGAAGAAATCTTTGCAAATTCCTGCTGTCTGAATTTCCAAAATAGTGCCAGTCCAACAGGTTGTGGGCCTTGAAGTTGGCAGATATGTTTCTGCCATTTGGAATACTGCCATATCTGCTATTACTTTAGGCTACTTTCCAGTTCATAGGCATCACTAACTCTAATATGTTTGAAGGTTAGCCAGCTGGCTCTAAGGCATTTTGCCTCTGCAAGTCATCCTACCTCCACCTCTGATGCTAAAAGATATTGATATAAAGCACCAGCACACTGCTAAACATGATACCACCCATGTGTGCACTTCCATCCCTCTCCAGCACACTGCTAAACATGATACCACCCATCCCTCTGCATGGCCATTAAACCTTGAGCAGGATGAGCAGCTGGACCCTGCCTTGGGCAGCCCTCAGGGCAGATGAGTAATTTCCAATAAAGACAATCAAAATACTGAAGTAAAAAAAAGAAGCACTCCTTGAGTTTTGGGTCTGTGAGGCCGTGACCACGGCTTCAGAAGCTCCTTTGCATCTGCCTCACCTTCAGGAGAGGCTCAGTCAATGAACTGCTGCTGAGAACACCCAAGGAGCTCCTGACACCTACAAACCATGGAAGAGCAGAGCCTTCCTCACCTGCCAATAGCTTTGCAGAAGTATGCAGTAATAGATTTTCCAACCCAAGAAACCTTGACCTACTAATTCCCTTTTGAGATGAACTAGTTATATTAAATTGTGCATTTACATGTATGTATTCTTGTTTTGTATTTTCCCAGAGTTCATCTAATAAACGCAATTCTTAATTTTTGAGGTAATATGAGTCTGCCTGTTGAGTTGCTTACTTCAGAAACTGTTTATCCTATTACAAAGCTCTCCAATCTTAATATTCAGTCTCATATTTTCTTTTCTTTCCCAAGATCAACATACCTTAGCAGAAGCTGTAAGAGCTCCTCATTGAAGCTTCCCATTCAAAAAAATCCCAGATGATAATTTTGAACATCACCATGATCAAAAACCAAGTTTGTTACCCTTTGTTCACCCAGTCTCATCCCTCCAGCATTCACCTGAAAATACTGTAATTTTTTTTTTCTCTCCACATTTTATCTTTCCTACAATTAAATGACATATCTTTGATAAAGTTAGTCTGGTGTTATGAGTTTTATACTGAAAGTACCAGACTGCAGGGTCCCTTTGAAAAGTCCACTCCTCAAGAAAAACTTAACCTGCACCCAGTTGGGACCCAGATAGTCCTAACTCTGGAATTGGAAATGATTAGTTGTGATCATAGCACTGTTTCAACTTTTCATGCAGCCTCCCTAAAATCTTACTTTGGGCAAAAAAAGTGAAAAAAGAAAACCATTAAGGGGACACTGAAAGTTTGATGGCTCACAAGTCCCAAAATCTATCTCCTTAAATTTAATTAATTTCCATTTCTGAAAGCAGATCATAGTCCTCAATTGATAAAAAAAAAAAATTGTGCAGCTTTAACCAGATTAAAAAAAACCTTCCCATAAATAAAAAAAAATTGCTTTCTTCTAAAAAATTCTTGTTTTTCAAGGGCTTGATAAACATCCTCACAAAGACATGAGACACAAAAAATACCATCATTTCCCTGATCTGAACAGCACTCTACAACAGGAGTATGAAGCCAGGACATAAAAAAAGGTCCAGTTCCTCTGTGATTTCTCCTCTCAAAGGGCCCCCTGAGCTCCTCCTGGGTACTGTGAGTCATAAATAAGCCCTTCATGGCACAGTCTAAGTTACATTTACCATCTGTCTCCTCTTTGTGATCTGCTTGCAGGGAAGTCTCCATTATATAAGAAAACCAAACTGTGAGAGTTGGAAACTCACTGCTTGCAGCCAAAGCATGAAACAGAGGCAAATACAGTCCACAGCACTGAAATATTTAATGAAATATTAAACAGGACTGGACAGAGGAGGTGAGGTGGTCATCATTTATGTCCTGCCTGTAACTGCTCTGGAATGACACTACCAGTTGTTGTACCAAATTACAGATACTGAAGTAGGTACTAAAATTATCCTGCACAGGGGAAGGTCCTGAGCTGGCATCAACCATCAGCTCCACTGAAGCCAGTGAGTTATGACAATTAATACCAGCTGTCTAAACTTCTCACTTTGTATAAATACACAAAATGCAAAACTACTTCCACTCACTTGCATTTTCTTCATTAAGTCTTCATAATAAAAGACCAGAATGCTTACCAACAAGTGACCCAGATAATTTTACAATCTTTTCCTCAGTCTTTGAATTTATCACTCTTCAACATCTATTGAGAGTCTTATTGTGTTGTAGAATACTCCTTGCAGACAAGGTGTTGTTTATAAAAACATATGTATTATAAAGGATGCCTAGGTTTTATACAGCTATAAACACTCCTAAAGCAGCAGTGCATTCAGCCCAACTGTTAAAAAAATGGGATCACCCTTCTCTGTACAAAAGATCTGTTGATTCCTTACTCTCTTCTACTATTATAGGGTACACAGGCTTCTAGAGCAAACACAGTGGGGATTCAGAGACTGCTCTGGTAGTGGGGAAGTCCTGCTGGGATCTTCTGGCCCATGATTTCATGTTCCATGGTATCTGCTGATCCTAGTGGAAACAGCAGTAAATTGTGAACTGAGGTCCCCAAGAGAAAAACCAGGATATTTTGCCCCATGCCACAGTTCCTCCCTTCCCCGCAGTGTCACGGCAGCTGAAGATGAACCATGTGCTTTGTTGGCTTCAGTGACAGGACTTCAGAGATCAAGGTAACACAAATACTGGCCATGAGGTGCTATTGCAATTTGTATCTTCCCTGCTGACAGGACACAGCCCTTCTGCCTCTTCTCAGAAACGCTCTTGGCCAGCTCAGACTGAAGCAGGGGTGGTCACCCACAGTGGCCATGGCCTGAGCTCTGCCTCTGCCCCAAAGGAGTCTCCAGGGCTTCCTAGAGACACGCTGCTGCTTCCCTTTGAGCAGCCCTAAAAAGCTGCATCATGTGTACCACCTTCACCTGAGCAGGAGCAGCTGCCCCCAGTGCACAGCCAGGGTCACTCCCATTGCCTCCTGCCCCGCTCTCCCAGCGCCATGGCTTTGCCCACTGCCTCCCCACAGCCCGCTTGACCACGGCACTGATCCTCCTTAAAGGAGGAGCTGGATAACCACATGAATGCTTGCCTGGCTTCTTCCCCCACTGCCTCCCCACAGCCCGCTTGACCACGGCGCTGATCCTCCTTAAAGGAGGAGCTGGATAACCAATGCTTGCCTGGCTTCTTCCACTGAGAAAACTACTCCTCTAATACATTCCGAATGCAGTCAAAGTATTCCTTACTAACGTCTTAAGCCATCTACCCAGCTCTTGTATTTCACCAGACTGTGCCTTCTACATAGACCAGTCATATTCTCATGCTTCTGCATGCTCCTTAGATGATACAGTTAGCCCTCCTACAGGACTAATTATAATTCATAATTTCGTTCAATTGGACAATTTTCTAGGAGATCTAATGTCTCTTAAGATCTGGGATCTAAGGATAAGAGAACAGTGTTTTCTACCATGCAACTATTTGCTGATTAATTTTCGAAATTATAACATGCTTCATTAAACATGCTTTTTTCGATATTTGTTGGCTTAAAAGAAGCCCTTATTTGCCTAAAACAAAGGTGATAATAACTAATTTGCAAGCTGTCACAGGAGCCAAATAATTTCTTCCGAGCCGCTCTGTTTTACAGCCATCAGCTCAGAGTGAAGCAGAAGCAATGGGCGCACTCAGTACACCCTCACTGCTGAAGACCACACCAACAAAACTGAACTCCGCGCCTAGAGACGCACGGCTCCTGAAAACCGGGGATTTACGGGATTTTCAGCGAACTTTTAAGAGCCGCACATCACTCACCGCGGGTCCCTCACGGCAGGGCGGGACGGCCCTCCCGGGCTCCGCGTCCCCGGGGCCGCCTCACGGGGCCGGGCCGGGCGGGCAGAGCCCCGCGCGCGGCGGCGGCTTCGGTTAAACCGCTGCGACCGCGCCGGCCCCGGGGTTGTTGTTT